>NC_140500.1:69766841-70044341 GCF_964271855.1 Acomys minous
AGTTTTCCATCCAAACACAGTTAGATAGTGAGACAATGCCCTCTGGCATGCTTCCTCTCCTCCTGTAGTTCTGTAAAGAACAGAGCAAATTCATGGTTGAGGATTTCAGATGTGACAGAGCCCGCAATTGAACATTTTGTACTAATGATGTATTTCTTATTATTTTCTAAATACCAGTTTGGTTGCAAGCCTCACCCTTCAGTGAGCACTATCTGCTGATGGATGGGTTAGTGGCGTTTACTGCTTCATAAAGCCACAACCAGGATACATAACAAATTAAATGTCTCAAGGCAAGGAATTTACCAGGGGAATAAAATGGTCTCAGGTGAAGGACTGAGGGTAGATGAGTGAAAGGTACCTGATAAGAGTCTCTACAAATAGATATACTGTGTGGCTTCTGGAGAATAATAAAACCATAACTCAGCTATATTCAATATAACAGATCACAGAAGCTTCCAGTTGACATGATCCAGGGAGAAAAATAATCACTTCAAGCATTTCAGTGCCTCTGGTATTAAAAACAGATATTTATTTCTGCATAGAGTGCTATTCTTTTTAGCAAATCATTTCCAAAGATCCCCTACCACCTCTGCACCCTGGGGCCAGAGACATAACCCAGGGTCTTGGGCCCAGAAAACAGGTTCTCTGCCACTGAGCTATACCCCAATGCTGTTTCTTTCCCTTATTTTGTTTAGAGATAGTCTTACCATAACAATGACTTTGGGATTGTGCTGCCTTGACCTCTCAAGTCCAGGGCTTACAGACCTATACCACCAGACCCAGCTCAGCACAGCTCTCTCCTGGTGCTTATTTTGCCTTACAGATCCAGAGGAGAGGAGCTCACCATGTCAGGGAGGCATGACAACAAGCATCAGGCCGGCAGCAGGAGCATGAAGCTGAGAGGCCACATGTCAACCACAAGCACAAAACAGAAAGTGCGAGCTAAAGGAGAGGCATTTAGTCTCCAAGCCCATCCAGGCCCAGTGAGATATTTTATCCAGCATGACTCTGCAATCATCTATCCGTCCCCAAACAGTAGCACCAACTGAGGGCCAAGTGTTCAAGTGTCAGAAACTATGGGGGGACAGTTATCATTCAAAAAACCACAGTATACTCCAAGAATTTGCTCCATAACCATTGAATCTTTACTACCCTCTTCAAAACATTTGTCTAGTTCTAGCTACTTGGTCCCAGCCTGGCCTCATAAGTTACATATCCTAATTCTACCTGTGGTGGTGACATTTCTGTTGTCGCACTAACATTTCTTGGCCAAAGGAGTATCAGATAGAATGGGTTTATTTAGACTTACAGTTCCAGGGACAACATAGTACATTATGGGGGAGAAAGACCCAGCATGAGCCAAGGAAAGTGTGGCAGCAGGAACAAGAAGCTGGCTGGCCAGTGACATTATTCTCAGGAAACAGAAAGCGCAGTAAAAGAGCCCAGGCCTGCCCCCAGTGACATGCATCTGACAGCAAGACACATAAACATTCCACAACCTTCTGGATCTGTACCAACAGCTGGGGACAAATGTTCAAATACAAGAGCCTCTGGGAGAAAGTTCACATTCGAACTGGATGACCCTTCTACGACTTTGTATATCATTCCAGAACTTTAACTTTCCGTTTACTACCCAGCATCCCAAATTACATAATAAGGCTGCTGAAGACTTCACCATGTTTGTACACTAACTTTGAAAATTACACTATGGAATACTATTCAGCTATTAAAAACAAGGAATTCCCGAAATTTGTGGATAAATGGATTGAGCTAGAAATGATCATAATGAGTGAGTTAACCCAGAAGCAGAAAGACTCAAATGGTATATACTCACTTATATCTGCATATTAGCCCAAGGGGCATGTCCCACCAAAGCCTTCACTTACCAGGAAACCGAGACAGAGGGAAGGACATTCTAGTGGGACTCTAGATGAGAGAAGCATGGGAGAATGGCAAAGTAGAAGGATCCAGAGGTCCTAGAAGCCTACAAGTAGAACATTATGATAGGCAGATTTGGGCTCAGGGGTCCTGCTCAAACTAAGGCACCAGCCAAGGACAATACAGGCGGTAAACCTTAAACCCCTACCCAGATCTAGACAATGGACAGAACACTCTCCACAGTAGAGTGGAGAGTGGGATATTACTATCTCACATACTCTGGTGCCTCACCTTTGACCATGTCCCCTGGAGAGGAAGACCTTGTGGCACTCAGAGGAAGGACAGCAGGTTACCAAGAAGAGACTCGATACCCTATGAACATATACAGGGGGAGGTAATCCCCCCTCAGGAACAGTCATAGGAGAGGGGAATAAGGGGAAGATGGGAGGGAGGGAAGAATGGGAGGATACAAGGGATGGGATAACCATTGAGATGTAACAAGAATAAATTAATAAAGGAGAAAAAAAAAAGAAAATTACTAAGGTGCTGGAAAGATGGCTCAGCAGTAGTGCCCCCAGCATCCACATCAGTAAAGCTCACAATAACCCATAACCCAGATCCATGGGTCCAACATCTTACTCTGGTCTCCGCAGGCTTTGTGTATGTACAGGCACACAGGTATGCAAATAATTAAAAATGAAATAAATCTTTAAAAAATTAATAAATTTAAAAGATAACAAGATGAGTACATGAAAGATTTGGGAGAGGGAAAAGGGAGGGGTAAACTGTCATTATAATCTCAAAATATCATTATTTTTTAATTAATGATTAAACAACAAACACTAGCAAGTCTGGAAGATCATAAATACAACCCAGTCAGATGAAGCCTGACCTAACACCAGGCCTGGGAGGGAGGGGATGCACACAGAAAGATCCAGTGTTGACCCATTCCTTTCCCTGCTTCTGCTTTGTGACTCCTCTGTATCCTTCCGTGTTCCCTCACGGTTCCACCCACACACTCAGCATTTGAGAATTTGTACATTTCTCAAGTCAATTAAGAAGCCACTATGAGTGTTTTTGCAAATACCGAGTTAAGAAAGTGTGTAGACCACATAAAATGTTCTTTGCTTTAGGTACAGTAATTATTCTTGACTTATCTCAAAGCAGCATGATCAGCTGCAAGAATACTTGTTTGCCAAAACAGCTCTCTATAAAGATGCAAACAGAAGGGAAGTGTATCCAGAGAGCCCATGTGAATCGCTGGGTGGACTAAATCACAGCAGCCCACTGCGGATAACCAAAGCAACAGAAAGGGAAAAAGAGCTGTGATAATTCTAATGAGACCCAGGGATTATGCATTTTCTCAAAGACTGGCATAACAAATGTTTTCAGTATAAAAAAGGAGACTTTATATAACTCTATGTTAGCCAAACTGTTTTAAGTTGCTATGGTGACTTGACTTGTTCCATTTCTTCTCATTTGTGGTCTGACTGCATATATGAAAATCACAAATATGAGGACAATGAATAAAAGATGTCCTGGCTCCTTTCTTTTGTGGCGCTTGTGAAAAGATGACTTTTAGAATATCTTTTAATTTCCTTAAATGCAAGTGTTATATAAGAGTTTCCTCCAAGATTGAAACATTCCATCCTAAAGAAAAGCTCCTTACGCAGGAAGGTAAGCAACTTAAAAGAGCTTCAGGAAGTCCCTGAATCTGACCAGGTTCCCTATTCCACCCCCTGCTGGAGGAAGCAATAGACTGCTGAAAGTCATGCCAAGACAAGCAAAACCGCAAAGACTCTCAGACTAGACCAGCTGCCTGGAAGAAGCAGGAACAATCTAAGCTGCCAAAAAGAAGCTAAGACCTACTAAGTCACTGCAAAGGACCCTCTCCAACTTGTTGCCTGCAGGGTGTGCAGTGTACTCCAGGTTCCCAACAATTGTGACCTCTCACCCTTACTGTGGTGTGCTTTGGTAATGCAAGTGTCTTTGAGTCATTCCTGCGCCTGTCAGTAACCCCCACCCATATCCCTGTAAGTGACCATCAGTAGCATTTGTTGGTTCACCAGGTTAGACTTTGATGGTACCTGTACTTTGACCTGTCATGGGCTCCATACCTGGGGTGAGTAGATGTGTGTGTGTGTGTGTGTGTGTGTGTGTGTGTGTGCGTGCGTGCGTGCGTGCGTGCGTGTTTTGCATCTACCTAGGAACAGTCGTGTCATGCAACAAATACAAGAAAATTTTCCTATAGCTTCACAGAAGCCTTGGGGTAGTCCAGTCCTTTTCTTTGATAACATCATGCTTTGCAGTTCTATTAATGAGTAACTCGCATCACAGAGAGTAAAACGGTTTGGCTATAAATGATGAGTGTGAGGTAAGGAAAGATGATGTGTCTGCTTGACCTTGATGCACAATGTGCATTAACCAAAGCACAAAGTGTACTTACAGTTTCAGTGAGTGAGAAGAAAGGACTTTGAAAGTTTTCAACCACAGAACAATGATAAATAGTTGAGGGTATAGTACGTTTAGCCTTATTAAAAGATTACACAGGGCTGGGGAGATGACTTGGATAAATTACTGCCACAAAAAGCATGAGGACATGAGTTGGGTCCCCAGAACTCATGTAAGAACCAAATGCAGTAGAGCAGATATCTGTAACCCCACAGCTCCTGTGGCATAATGGGAGACGAAGACCAGAGAATCCCTGGGGTGCAAGGGACAGCTAGCCCTGCTGACACACAAGGGCTGAGATGTCGCCTCAAGTGAGAAGAAAAGTGAAAACAGATACTGGAGAATGCCCTTGCACCACTGCACAAGTGTGTCATGTGCATGTAAGCCCACACTTACACAAATGATCATATGCATGCACACACACACATACACACACACACATAAAGATTATACAAAAATATACGCCTGGAAATATCACATTACTGCATTAATATGTATAACTGTATGTTTTATGTATCATTTAAATAAGTTTAATTAAAATACAAAAACTCCAACGTTGATGAGTCAAAAAAGAGTATTGGAATAAGAGCTGGTATTAAACGGTTGGCCAAAGATACTGAATCAGAAAATAATATTGTATTCCTATTACAGAAAGACACTTCCAGGGTATATACGTATGCATGTATGTATGTATGTATGTGTGTATACACACACACACACATATATACTTTTTTTTTTCTCCCTTGCATGTTCCCAAGTGACTGAATTTCTGCAGAAATTACTGTCTGCTGAAAGACAAATTCTATGCTGATTTCAGCCTTTGTTAAAGAGAGAAACACTTTATTTGTGTCGCAGTTCCAGGCTGTAGCCCACCACTGCAGGGATGTCAGTAGCAGGAACTTCCAGCAGCTTGTCAGATCCACAGCCAACAGCATATTAATGGATACATACCTGGGTACTGCTCAGATGACTTTCTCCTCTCTCACACAATTCAAGACCTAAACCCACCAGGCATGGCAGTGCACACCTTTAATCCCAGCACTTGGGAAACAGAGGCAGGAAGATCCTTGTGAGTTCGAGGCCAGCCTGGTCTACAAAGCAAGTCCAGGACAGCCAGGACTCCATAGAGAAACTCTGTCTTGGGAAAAAAAAGACCTAAACCCAAAGAATGAAGTTGCCTACTTTTAGCCTGAGTCTTTCCAGTAAATATAGCTAAGACAGTTCTCCACAGACATGTACACAGGCTAACAATCTCTAAGTGAGAATTAATATTAAAAAAAAAAAAAGATCATAGGGACGTGAGCCTTTGGAACCCTGTGTCTGAAAGTCAGGACTGATGAAAAGAGGGATGGGTGAATCTTCATTGTCCAGTCTCCCTCCGCACTGAAGGACTGCAGTCTCTTTACTCACTAGGTGCCTCGCACACACTCAGCCACAACGGAAACAAAGCTGTCTTTAGACATTACTATGTGTATTTTGAGGGAAAGTATCACTTCAATTCAAAAACCCTCCTAGCTCTGGCTCAAAAGAATAGCCAAGGTGTCATTTGAGTTGGTCTAACAGTGATATGAGGCAGACATAGACCAGGTGTAGGATATGGAGGACGGCATCGAGAACGAACTAGCCAACTCAAGAAGTGTGGACAGAGAACAGAGAAGGTGGAGCTAGAGAGATGGTTCTGCAGGTAAGAGCACTTGTTCTTCTCGCAGAGGACCTGGTTCAACTTCCAGCACTCACATGGTGGTCACAACCACCCAAAACAGAGTTCCAGGGGATCCGACGCCCTTGTGCTCTATCCATGAGGGCACCAGACACTCAAGTAGAGCACATGGAGACAAGACAATTTACAAACATAAAGAAGATAAGATATTTTAAAATAAAAGAACAGAACATTAAAGTCAGCTTCTCTTTATGCATGAACTGCAGCTGCCTGCTACGTAAAGAATTTAGGGGAAAATAAATGAAAGTTGTAAGTATGGGGAAGGATAAAACCAAAACGCCAATTTATTCAGATGGTTTCACTGTACCTTAAAAAATCTAATATCAACTGAATATAACTAAAAGCCAAAACTTAATTTTCCTCCCATGGATTCTACATGGCCAATGTCGTATTATTTTGAGAAATAATTGACAGAATTAGGATGATAACCATTATTCTCAAGAGATTTCCATAAAGTAATACTAAAAATGTAACACCAAGGATGGGAGTATCTGCATTACCACACGTGAAGAGAATGAGCCAAATAAATCCTCATATTAAGTCCTCTGATTGTGTGTGTGTGTGTGTGTGTGTGTGTGTGTGTGTGTGTGTGTGTGTTAATAACAACCAACATCTTTTAAAAACTTAATTTTGGCAGGTACTATGGCATATGTTTTTGCAAGGAATATCTTGCTTAAATGTGGGAACAGCATATTTCCAGGAGCAAAATTTTGTTCTCATAGAGAGAGGTTAAATAACTTACCTAAGGTAACACAGTTGGCAGCTGACAAAGCAACATTCTAACCATGGCAAGCTAATAAAGCAGGAACTTCCATCTAGGATATGTCTCTAAAGCCTCGTGATATATGAAGGCATTTAAATAAGCTCTTTAAGCCTCTATTCCCTCATCTTTAAGTGGAATATTTTATTATCTACCCCACAGAATTAAATGAGTGCATATATTAAAACTCTTATTATTTTAGTAAGGGCTTGTCACATAATATGTACTCAAAAGTGTTAGCCATTACTTTCATAACAACTACAACCACTACCACATATTCAGTTTAATCAGAAGAATCCTCAGTTAGGATATACCTGAGTAAATCTCCCCCAATATTTTAGTTTGTGGGTTTGGGTTGGGTTGGTTTGTTTTTCTAATCCCTATACAAGGGAAAAGCTGCATCCTTTGTTTTTAACAGAAAGAGCCACATTGTCTCCAGGCAAATGTAATAAAAGAAAGAAACTATCATGTGAGTTAACACATCACTTAATGAGGCTGGGGAAAGGCCTTCCTGGACTTCCCCGATACAAAATGCACTATTACATTTCATGTATAATCTCATGACATTGCTAGTTGAAGGAAAGGGTGTGGAAAGATGGCTCCAACCCCTTTCCCTTCTATTGATGACATTAGAGACCATAACTGCTCACTTTCAACTGTGGCGTGAAACAAAGGTAACTCAAATCATCTATTTTCTTTTTCAATTAAGAGCTACAATTAATATCCAAACAACCTGACAAACTCTTCATTCTTTACGGTCTGTAACCTCAACTCCTCTTTACTTATGTATAAATGACAGTAGGGGTAGCTAGGCGGCCCTAGGGTGGGGGTGGAGGAGGCTCATTAATCTTGTTCCATTGGCAATGTTTACTATCTTCTTTTATCTGGGTTTTTGTTAGGAAACTGTGCTCTGAAATGAAGCATTGATTGTCTCCATGAATCCCATTTTTATTTTCATGAAAGTTGGTTCTCTTGAGCTGGGGAGATAAATCAACAGCTGGATCCTTGCTACTCTTTCAGAGCACATGGTTTGATTTCCTGCACCCATAGGATGGCTCAAACGGTTCTCTAACTCCACTTCTAGGGGACTTGATGCTTTTTCTGGCTTCTATAGCATCACACATGCAAGTGGTACACACACATATGTACAGGCAAAATACCCATATAAAATTTTAAAATGTTGCCACTTTCATAACAGTAAAAACGTTAAAAATTTTCACTCATATTTGTAACTCAAAAATACATGAGAGGAGATAGATATCTTCAGTGTTCAAATGTTTTTTAACAGATGTGCTTTAGAAACACTGACTTTAAGCAGCCTTCCCACTGGTCAGTCCAGGAGCATGTTAAAAATTGTCCCTGGGGGATGGGTTCTTCCTTGCTCTAAAATGGAGGCTCATTCTCTCAATGCCTAATATATCTTGTGCTAGTCATAGTGGGAGAACAAAGATACTAAACAACAATGCCATCCTGCTGGGTTTGATATTCTAACTGCTGTGTTATTTCTGTGACAAGGAGGTTTTGGTTTTTGTTTTCTTTTGTTTTGCTGAAAGGGAATAAGAATACATGGTTTTCCTGTTGTTAATATTACACACAGAAAAGAATATACACACATATATACATATGTATATATGCATATAAACATATGTATATTACATATATGACACATAGTTGATATGAAGAATAGACTCTAGTGACTTGAAGGAAATATAAAAATAATACTAGTAAAGCAGATACTTTCAAGTTAGACTGAGAAAATGACAGTTTAAATAGTTGCATAAAAGTCAGCAATGTGTATAGTCTTCATACAAATAATTATACTGAAAATTTAGTCATGTTTCTTACTCAAAAATACAATTGGATTTTGTTATTTTTCTATATAAAAATGTTTATACAAGCATGGCAATGTCATCAAAAATGATAACTATGTGTACCTAAAGTATTTAGTATATAATCAATTCAAATTTATTTGTGTGCAATAAAATATTTACTTAATATTCAACTAATCTGCTGGCAAATGTCACACTGTTTCAATTTCATTGGGTAAGGCAAAGTAGAAGCTAAAAATTTCTCGCATGGATTGTATTTATAAATCCTGCCAACTTTACCTACAGAAGAAGAAAGAAATAGGGAAGAGCAACAGATTGGACTCCAGCTGTTAGCGCCTTTCCCAGAGTAGTCATTTTCCAATTGGGAGCCACGGGAAGCCTCAGAACTGCAGCTGGAGAGAGGAGAGCTGAAGGACTCGATGAAGGGATAAGTTTGGAGGTACAGCCTCAGCTTTGCTTCATCTGAAGCAGCTCTGCTATGTGCACACAGCATCTGTGAGAGCACGCATGACATGTGAGAAAGCATCAGCATCTCAAGACCTGAATCCTTGTACCAGCGAACTCTGGATAAGAAATTATGAATGTCTATCCCCTGGATGGGGAGACCTGGTGGCACTCAGAGGAAGGATAGCAGGCTACCAAGAAGAGATTTGATACCCAATGAGCATATACAGGGGGAGGAGATCCCCCTCAGCAGGAGGGAAGGGGAATAGGAGAATACAAGGGATGGGCTAATAATTTAGATGTAATATGAACAAATTAATAGAATATTTTTAAAAAGAAATTATGAATGTTCATCTTTGCTCTAGTTTTGCGACCCTAGACAGTCAAATGTCCTTCCCAGGGCTTATAGTTCTCCCTATACAACTGGTGGTTTGAAAATTATATATATATATATATATATATATATATATATATATATATATATATATATAATGTTTTTCAAAATATCTACCTCATTTTAATGCAATAACAATAGAATTCAAAATTAGTCCCTTAGGAAGACCTACAGAAAGACAGATAGATGAATGATAAACAGATAGATTTTTTTTCTTTAGAAATACTAGAAGAACTGTAGAGATGGCTCTGTGGTTAAGAACACTTTCTGTTCTTCCAGAAAACCTAAGGATGACTCTTACCACCCAAGTCACAAGGCTCACTACTGCCTTTAACTGTAGCTCCAGGAATCCAACATCCTCCCCTGGCCTCCACAGATACTTGTACTCATATGTACACACACACACACACATTTAAAATAATAAAATATTTGAGAAATGATATAAATTAAATAAAGTAATATCTGAAGTCTCTTCATATCTGTTAAGAACATGATCTAGGAATGCTTGTCTTATGCTTCCTTTAAATTGTTTATTAATTCATTTATGTTTTATGTATATGGGTGCTTTGTCTACATGTAAATCTGTGTACCATGTACAGGTCCATTGCTCATGGAGTCAAGGAAAAGGAAAGGGTGTTGGATCCCCTAGAACAGGAGTAACAGGTATAAGGGAGGTTCTGGATACCTGATCTGAGTCCTCTGTAAGAACAGCAAATGCTGCTAACCACTGAGCAACCTTTTCAGCCACACTTTTCTTCTCTCTTTATTCATTTTCATATAGAAAACAGGAGTTAGGGGATTCCAAGATGGCGTCGACCAGTAGGCACCATAGCTGATCTTCTCCGAGGAGACCAGGGACTTGAATGGAACCACAGACTACTGGATTTTGAGAACTGTAGGTGAGTGGGGCCCCAAACTCCGCAGACCACCAGGGGGTCCAACCCCGGGACAAGCGACAGCCCCGAGGGCTAAACGCACTCCCCAAACTCTGAAAAGGAATCCACAATCAAGCTGTAGCCAGCACAAAAAACCCAAATTCGCCATTTGGGGAGGAGATTTTCCGGAGCCCCAAGCCTGAGGAGTCTCAGCGAATAGGGTGAAACTACCATTGATCCTCTACATCCACACCACGCCAAACTGCGGAGGGCTCCTGCCTAACCCGGGTGGAAACACAGGTGGCGAGTCTCACCAAAAACAACTAGAACTGGCGTATAGCTCACGGACCGCGTCCGCGTCCTGCGCTCAAGCTGAAGCCAGACACAAAGGATTGACCCTGCAAGCTGGGGCAGTTAGGAACCGGCGTGGTCTGCTCCCACACCCCAGTGGGTCCGCCCACGGTATAGGGAGCCGAGGGTCACGCTTGCAGGGACTAACTACTGCCCTAAAGGGAACTGGCAGTACTCCGGCAGGAGATTCACGCCAGCGGTCTGAACCGCCTTTGGCGCCAGCTGCGTGGCCCGGCTGCCGGCAATCCCCAAACAACTGAACTAACTGGGTCCATCTCTGTGGGCCCGCGACAGATCTACCCAGGTTATCGGGAGCCGTGGGTCTAACTGGCAGGGAATAACTGCTGCCCTAAGGCGACGGACTCTACCTTTCTCTAGCAGAAAGGGAAAATACAGGAGATTTGTCGCCAGCCGAGGGGACGAGCTGCTGGCTCTGACTGGGCTTTCCCCGAACAACAGACCTAGCAGGGGGCATTCTTGCGCGCCCTCCTTAGGACCGCCCACGTTATCCGGAGCTGTGGGCTTTGCCGGCAGGGAATAACTGCTGCCTTAAAGCGTCTGGGAGCAGTCTAAGCGGCTTTTGTCCCAGCCACGGGGACGATCTGCTGGCTCTGACTGGGCTCTCCCTAGCTGTATCCCACAATATAGGGAGCTGTGGCTCATGCGTGCAGGGTATAACTGCTAATTTATAGCAAGCTGGGAGTGGCCTGGCATACAGGGGCGTGGAAACTGCTACCTCCTCAGACACTGCCAGTGGCCTGAAACCGTATGGTTACAGGCACAGATCCTGTAATCTCCAACAGGCAGATCCTAGCTGTGTCAGCTCCTGCAGACCCAGCAAGAACTCCCAAATTCATGGGAAAGGCTGGACACTCCTACAGAGTGTAGAGGCAGAGCTAAAAGACAGCTACAACCCAGAAGATCTGATCCACCTGGGGTCTTGGCTACAAAGCAACAGGAAAGACAGACAGCTGGGATCAACCTACACAACCAGAGAGCTTGTGTGCTGACCTTACTCTAGATCCCAATACTGCTGACTTGAGATACAGCAGTAAGGGGAAAAGGCCCAAACAGAAACCTACTTCGCATGACTCAGCCTGGAGCCTAAGGTGTTGAGAAAAATCTACAGGAGTAGAATCTGAATCACCAGCCTGGTCCAGGGAAGTACTCCCTGTTCCCCACAGGTAAGGGCACCCTACCTATAATCAGACATCAACTATCCACTCCCAAACAGGGAAGGTCACTACAAACCACCTCCCAACATTAGAGTCACCAAAATGACAAGGGGACAACGAAAGAATGCTAACAAAAACCAAAACAGGATGGCATCTCCAGATCCCAGCAATCCTAATGAAAACAACCTGGAGAACCCAACAACAATGGATATACATGAAAACCACCTCAAATCCTTAGTAAGTAAGATGATAATGGAAGAAACAAATAAATTTTGTAAACAAATGCAGGACGAAGCAAACAAGAGGGCTGATGACTTAAAAGAGTCATATAAAGAGGCATTTGAAGAATTTCAGAAAAACACGAATAACCAGATGAAGGAAATTATTAAAACAGTTCAAGACCTGAAGATAAAAATGGAAGATATCATAAAAGAACGCACGGAAGAAAAACGTGATCGAGAAGCATCAGAAAAAAAAGCAAACATCTCAGAGGTGGCCTTATCTAACAGATTGCAAGAAATGGAAGAACGAATATCAGGACTTGAAGATACAATCGCACAATTGGAAACAATCATCCAGGATAATGCTAAATCTGAAAAGTTCCTGACACAAAGCGTTCATGAAATAAAAGACAACATGAAAAGACGAAACTTGAGAATAATAGGGATAGAGGAAAGAGAAGGCAACCAACTCCACAGCCCAGAAAATATCTTTAACCGAATAATAGAAGAAAATTTCCCCAATTTGAAGAAGGAGATGCATACGAACATACAAGAGGCCTACAGAACACCAAATAGAATAGACCCAAAAAGAAAATCTTCCCGCCACATAATAATAACAACACAAAATATACAGAACAAGGAAAAAATATTAAAAGCGGCAAGAGAAAAAGGACGAGTAACATATGAAGGCAAACCTATCAGAATCACTCCTGACTTCTCAGCAGAGACCATGAAAGCCAGAAGGGCCTGGACAGAGGTTCTGCAAACGCTAAGAGAACACAGATACCAGGCAAGACTACTATATCCAGCAAAATTATCAATAACCATTGGAGGTGAAGACAAGATATTCCATGACAAAAACAAATTCACACAGTACCTAGCAACAAATCCGGCTTTACAGAAGTTACTAGAAGGAAAACTCCACCCCAACTGGTCAAACTACAACCAAAAATACATAAGAAATAAATAACTACACCATTGCAAAATCACAACTTCACAAGAACTCGATTGTTACAAATACCAAAAATGAAGGGACTTACCAATCACTGGTCATTAATATCTCTCAACATTAATGGTCTCAACTCTCCAATAAAAAGACACAGACTAACAGAGTGGATGCATAAACACGACCCAACATTCTTCTGCATTCAAGAAACACATCTCAACCACAAGGACAGACATTGCCTCAGAGTAAAAGGTTGGGGAAAAATATTCCAAGCAAATGGTCACAAGAAACAAGCTGGGGTAGCTATTCTAATATCTAATAAAATAGACTTTCAACCAAAATTAATCAAAAGAGACAAGGATGGTCACTTCATACTTGTCAAAGGTAAAGTCAACCAGGAAGACATCATGATTTTGAACATCTATGCTCCGAATACAAGGGCTCCGACATTTGTAAAAGAGTTATTAACAAAGCTTGCCCCATTCATCGATACCCACACATTAATAGTGGGAGACTTCAACACCCCACTTTCACTCAAGGATAGGACTTTGATTTCAAAACTAAGCCGGGAAATAACCTCATTAACCAATGTCATGAATCAAATGGATCTAACAGATATCTACAGAACTTTCCACCCAAACGCAAAGGAGTATACCTTTTTCTCAGCACCCCATGGAACGTTCTCTAAAATTGATCACATAGTTGGTCACGAAGCAAACCTCAACAGATACAAGAAGATTGAAATAATACCTTGTATCTTATCAGATCACCATGGTCTAAGGCTGGACTTCAACAACAATAGAAATAACAAAAAGCATACCAACACGTGGAAACTAAACAACTTTCTACTTAATGACACATGGGTCACGGAAGAAATAAGGGAAGAAATAAAAGACTTCCTGAAATTCAATGAAAATGATGGAACAACATACCCAAATTTGTGGGACACATTGAAAGCAGTGCTAAGAGGAAAATTCATAGCACTAAGTGCCTTTAAAAAGAAAATGGAATCATCCCACATAAACAACCTAACAACACATCTGGAAGCCCTAGAAAAAAAAGAAGCAGAAACACCCAAGAGGAGTAGACGCCTGGAAATAATCAAACTCAGGGCTGAAATCAATAAATTAGAAACAAAGAGAACAATCCAAAGAATCAACAAAACCAAGAGCTGGTTCTTTGAGAAAATTAACAAGATAGACAAACCGTTAGCCAATCTAACTAAAAGACAAAGAAACGCTATCCAAATTAACAAAATCAGAAATGAAAAGGGAGACATAACAACAGACACTGAAGAAATACAAAGAATCGTAAGGACCTATTTCAAAGACATTTATGCCACAAAATTTGAAAATTTAAGGGAAATGGACAAATTTCTCGACCAATTCCATTTACCAAAATTGAACCAAGACCAGATAAAAAAATTAAATAGCCCTATTTCGCCTATAGAAATAGAAGCAACCATTGATAGTCTTCCAACCAAAAAAAGCCCAGGGCCAGATGGTTTCAGCGCAGAATTCTACCAGTCCTTCAAAGAGGAGCTAATACCGATACTATTCAAGCTATTCCGAAAGATAGAAATGGACGGAATATTACCAAACTCCTTCTATGAGGCCACAGTCACATTGATACCTAAACCCCACAAAGACCCAACAAAAAAAAGAGAATTTCAGACCAATTTCTCTTATGAACATTGATGCAAAAATACTCAACAAAATACTCGCAAAGCGAATACAACAGCATATCAAAGACATCATTCACCATGACCAGGTAGGCTTCATTCCAGGAATGCAGGGATGGTTTAACATACGGAAATCCATCAATGTAATCCACCATATAAACAAACTGAAAGAGAAAAACCATATGATCATCTCTTTAGATGCAGAAAAAGCATTTGACAAAATCCAACACCCATTTATGTTTAAAGTTCTGGAGAGATCGGGAATACAAGGCACTTTTCTAAACACAATAAAGGCTATATACAGCAAACCAATAGCCAACATTAAAGTAAATGGAGAGATACTCAAGGAAATCCCTCTAAAATCAGGGACCAGACAAGGCTGCCCACTTTCCCCATATCTCTTTAATATAGTTCTTGAAGTTCTAGCCAGAGCAATAAGACATCAAAAGGAGATCAAGGGGATCCAAATGGGAAAGGAAGAAGTAAAATTATCCCTATTTGCAGATGATATGATAGTGTATATAAGTGACCCCCAAAATTCCACCAGAGAACTCCTACAGCTGATAAACACCTTCAGCAAATTGGCAGGATACAAAATAAACTCAAAAAAGTCAGTAGCTTTCCTAAATACAAATGACAAACAGGCAGAGGAAGAAATTAGAAAAATTACTCCCTTCACGATAGCCACAAGCAATATAAAATATCTAGGAATAACCCTAACCAAGCAAGTGAAGGATTTATTTGAAAAAAACTTTAAACCTCTGAAGAAAGAGATTGAAAATGACATCAGAAGATGGCGGGATCTACCTTGTTCGTGGATTGGAAGAATCAACATAGTAAAAATGGCCATCTTACCAAAAGCAATTTACAGATTCAATGCAATCCCTATCAGAATACCTACTAAATATTTTGAAGATATTGAAAGAACAATTCTCAACTTCATATGGAGAAACAAAAAGCCCAGAATAGCAAAATCAATCCTATACAATAAAAGATCCGCTGGAGGAATCTCCATACCTGATCTCAAGTTGTACTATAGAGCAACAGTAATTAAAACAGCATGGTACTGGCACAGCAATAGGCTAGTGGATCAATGGAATCGAACTGAAGACCCAGAGATGAATCCACACACGTTTGCTCACCTGATTTTTGACAAAGAAGCCAAATCCATTCAATGGAAAAACGACAGCATCTTCAACAAATGGTGCTGGTCTAACTGGATGTCTACATGTAGAAAAATGAAATTAGACCCATATTTGTCACCATGCACAAAACTCAAGTCCAAGTGGATTAAAGACCTCAACCTAAAACCACAGACATTAACCCAATTAGAGGAAAAAGTGGGGAAGAGTCTGGAACTCATAGGCACAGGAGACAACTTCCTGAACAGAACACCATCAGCCCAGGCCTTAACATCAACAATTAATAAATGGGACCTCATGAGGCTGAGAAGCTTCTGTAAGGCAGGTGACACTGTCAAGAGAACAAAGCGACAGCCTACAGACTGGGAAAAGATCTTCACCGACTCTTCATCTGACAAAGGTCTAATATCCAAAATATATAAAGAACTTAAGAAATTAAACACCACCAAACCAAATAACCCAATAGAGAAATGGGGCGCAGAGCTAAACAGAGAATTCTCAACAGAGGAATATCAAATGGCTGAGAAACACTTAAAGAAATGCTCGACCTCCTTAGTCATCAGAGAAATGCAAATCAAAACGACACTGAGATTCCATCTTACACCCATCAGAATGGCTAAGATCAATAACTCAACTGACACCTCATGCTGGCGAGGGTGTGGAGAAAGAGGAACACTCCTGCATTGCTGGTGGGAATGCAAACTAGTACAACCACTTTGGAAAGCTATCTGGTGCTTTCTCAGAAAAATGGGAATAGGGCTTCCTCAAGACCCAGCTATTCCACTCCTTGGAATATACCCAGAGGATGTACTACTACACAACAGGGACATATGCTCAACCATGTTCATAGCTGCCTTATTCATAATAGCCAGAACTTGGAAACAACCTACGTGTCCCTCTATAGAAGAATGGATAAAGAAACTGTGGTACATTTACACTATGGAATACTACTCAGCTATTAAAAACAAGGAATTTCCAAAATTTGTGGACAAATGGATTGAACTAGAAATTGTCATAATGAGTGAGTTCACACAGAAGCAAAAAGAGCTAAATGGTATATACTCACTTATATCGAGACACTAGTCCAAGGTGTACGTCCCCATGAAAAACTGTACCTACCAGAATAGTGGGTAAGAGGGGAGGACATCCTATTGAAACTTTAGGTGTGAGAAGCCTGGGAGAAAGAGGAAATGGAAGGACCCAGTGGGTCCTGGAAAACTATAGGCGAGTCTGGGCCCTGGGGCCCTCCGCAAACTGTGGCAACAGCCAAGGAAAAAATAGGCAGTAAAAACCTTGAACCCCTACCCGGACTAGCCGATGGACATTCTCCACTGTTGAGTGGAGAAGGAGATCTAACTTTCACACAAACTCTGGTGCCCCATATTTGAACATGTCCCTTGGACGGAGATGCCTGGTGGCACTCAGAGGAAAGATAATAGGTCACCAAGGAGAGACTTGATACCGTATGAGCATATTCAGGGGGAGGAGGTCCCCCTCAGACACAGACTTAGGGGAGGGGAGGGGAGTAGGGGGGAAGTGGGAGGAAGGGAGGAATGGGAGGATACATGGGATGGGCTAACAACTGAGATGTAATATGTATACATTAATAAAAATGTATTTAAAAAAAAAAAGAAAGAAAGAAAACAGGAGTTATAAGTTATGCTGACTCTTCCTACCCCACCTTCAAATAAGAAAATAATCCTGCTTAAATATAGCATTTCTGAGCTCCAGTAAATTTCTTCACAAACAATACAGAGGAAGAAAACCTCCCTGTGAAATATAAAGGAAATTCTCACTGTTGTTTAGTCTTTGATTCATTGCCACTCTCTTGAAGAAGGGAGTTTAAAATATTGCCATGAAATCTAGTTGAATTAGATACAAGCCTTCTCTCCTTAATCAGTAAGCAAGGACTTACAGTGGAGTCAGGAACAGTGGGGAAGCTCTGTCAGCAGATCGCCAACTTGCAGGGAAACATGACAGGAATATTTGTGGAGCATAGATATAGCAGGCATGGATGTAACAGAGTTAGTGGTCAAGAAATGGGAAGGATGGGGCTGGAGAGATGGCTCAGTGGTTAAGAGCGCCACCTGCTCTTCCAGAGGTCCTGAGTTCAATTCCCAGCAACCACATGGTGGCTCACAACCATCTATAATGTAATCTGATACCCTCTTCTGCAGATAAAGCACTCATATGCAATAAATAAAATAAATAAATCTTTAAAAACAAGAAATGGGAAGGAATAAACTTTAGGAGAACACCAGGAATGTCCAACTCCAGATAATCCCAGATGCCATGGCAGATTCATAAAGTATCTGGAGGAACAATCTAGCATCCAATGGTTAAGACCAATTGTGGAGGTGACAATGATGTAAATTTGGGGAGACTCATCTCTAACATTCCTTAAAGTTAGCAATTATGTTCATGATTGAAACAGCCATGCCATGTCTAGAAGACAGAT
This sequence comes from Acomys minous, assembly GCF_964271855.1. Lineage (NCBI taxonomy): Eukaryota > Metazoa > Chordata > Mammalia > Rodentia > Muridae > Acomys > Acomys minous. The sequence goes on from NC_140500.1 coordinate 69,785,167, forward strand.
GAATAGCACACTTCCCTCCCCACTCTCTGGCTCTTATATTCTTCCTACTCTGCCTTCCACAATGTTCCCAGGGCTTGCAAGGAGTAATATAGATGTCACTCACTTTAAGGGCTCGGGCACCCAGAGTCACTTATTCTCAGCACTTTAATCAGCATGCATCTCTGCATTAGCCTACACCTACTCCAAAACGAAGACCAAGGTAACATTATATATAGTGTTAAAAGGCAATTTGATAATATGCTGTTATAACAAAACAATAGTAGTAGGGTCCCCACCTCAAAGTCCAATGACCTCCTAAGCTATGTAGATTTGTGCCCAGACTCATAGCATCAAACTTGTATATCTTCCCATGGGACATTGCAATCATTCACAAATACACACACACACACACACACACACACACACACACACACACACACACACACACACATGAGAGTGAGCGAGAGAGAGAGAGAGATGAAAGTAAGAGAGGGAGTAATTGAGAAAACAACAGAGTCATCAGGAGACGAAGAGGGGTAATAAGGGATCAATATGATCATAATACAACTCTACACAAAGAATTTGTCAAAAAAAACTACAAAGAGATATGTAGAAATTGACAAGATGCTTTATATTTTAAGAAAAGCAATGGCAGTAATTATAGTTGAGGGGAGAACCACCAATCACTTCACACCGAGACGATGTACTCTACGGCAGTAGCATAGCTGTTAAGCACATAGGTGTGAATTCAACCTTCAAGATATCACTCAATTGACCATGGATTCATAGCATCTTTCTCTGTCTTCACTTGGTGTCTACTAGTCTCATTAAGGCTCCAATCTCATTCTGACTTAAGAGTTCAGCTAGCAAAATCAAACTCATTGTCTACTTTAGCTTCATGCGTCTTTCATTTTCCATTAGCCTTGCCCCCGCTCTCACCGATGGACCTAGAGCCCAATTCTCCAAAGCTTATAAACAGCCAAAATGATTCTGGATTCTATATTTGACCAGCAAGTAATGCTGAAAGAAAGGGAGAGATTTTCAGAAATATTTTAAAAGGACTGAAGACCTCACTGTTTATTTTAAGGAGGTATAGATATAATCTATAAGCCATGAAGATTTCTAGTTAGAGTCAAATTTATCCATGTGTTTTTCCAGGAAGATTAGGAAAAGGAGGATTGAGGTACAAGGTCAGAAAGGAAGACAGGAGGTCAAGAGATTGAAGAGAATGTGAAAAGTCACAGGCAGATAGATAAACCATACTTTATTCACTCCATACAAAGTTTTCTAGGTAGGCAATTGTCCCTAGGCATCAAACTAAATACTGGCATACACAGGTTGTACACAAATATGCATAGACACTGATACAGATCAGCACACAGGACCCATGGAGCTTGGAACACAAGCCTAAACACAGACAGACAGACAGACAGACAGACAGACAGACAGACAGACACACACACACACACACACACACACACACTGTAGGGGTGGAGAGAGCAGAAGGAAAGGTGCTTATTTCTAATGTCAAGGCCATTAATACAATAACCAAAGAAAAATAGCATTCTACTAGGATAATAACAGATTGTACAACCATTTGCTTTTGGCTTCCCTAAACATCAGGTGCCAGCCATTTTTTGTTGACTCAATGGCCCTGTACATCCAACATTAGCCTTCTGGCCCATTCAGCATTTTCACATCAGTGCTATGTTCTGTAAGCATAAATGCTATGGCCCTCTCTTATAAATTGTATCCCACAAAATTGCCTTAACATCAAACTCTAAAGATTTTACCAAAGGTTTTTACCAAAGGTATCAAATGATCACACATTTATCTGGTGTCTTAAAACTTTTTTTTTCACTTTACCTTCATGTAATCATAATGTCTCCAAATTTTCTACATAAAAAAGATACTTCTAAAATTCCTTGCTAATCCCAGTCTGTCTCTATATTAACTCAAAGTAGGCAAGGTCACGTATCTGTTTATCATGTCACTACCTGAAGCTCTAAAATCTTTGTTGGTTTTTATTTGTGTGAGGTTTGTGTGCATGTGTGTGTGTATACAAGTATGCGTAGGTGTGTTTGCCTGTGTGCATGTGTGTATAGATGTGCACGTACACACATGTAGAGGTTAGAGGTCAGTGAAAGGGGAGTCAAGAAGTGAGCTGGCTTGTGTTTGTTTGTTTTGCAAGCTTGTATGTTGTACATTGTAGAATTCTTTAGTGGAGAATGTGATAGAATAAAGAGAAACCTTTCTCTTGGCCAAAAGAACGACAAACGAAAGAAGAAATAGAGTTTGTATCTATGACCCATTATGGAACAGTCCTTAAGAGTGTTGGATGTTAACAGCTGTAGATGGCAGCCTGTTCCTATTTTGTTTATCTGTCTTGCCTAATTCCTAACATAAAGAATTCTATAAAATGTAGATTATGTTAAAGAAACCATTAATGTTCAAACAACTAATAGTTCAAAGTTTTGAGTGCTTACTATGCATCGGGCATCATCACTGGATTCCCAACAGCAATGCCATGTAGTGTGAGTAATGGTCTGGTTGGATAAATATACAAATTAAGATGCCAAGTAGGGCTTGAGTGAGGGCACAGTAGGTAGGGGTCCAGGCTGCATAGCAGAAGGAGAGAATGTATTTCTGCTAGCTGTCTTCCACACTTGTACCATGGTGAGTACATCTGTACGCACACAGAGACGGGGTGGGAAGGAAGGAAGGAAGGAAGGAAGGAAGGAAGGAAGGAAGGAAAGAAAGAAAGAAAGAAGGAAAGAAGGAAGTAAGGAAGAAAATGTAGCAAGAGTTCAAATAGTATCCCTGAAGTTTACTCTGCTAGGGGGAAAACAGAGAATTATCTAGAGTCAAATATCTATCCTTTACACTAGCAGTTCTCAACAAGGAATAACTTGTCAAACATCTGGAGACAGTTTTTCATCATCACGATGGCGATGGGGATCCTGTCAGCATCTACAGAGAAAAAGACAAGGACTCACAGAAACATCCAGTAATGCCCAAGAAATATTCACTAAGTAACAAATATTTCAAGCCTATGTCCATGGTGCCAAAGGTGAGAGTCTCTGCACCACACTGCCATCTCTCAAGTACAGTGAAGGACCCAGGGAAAGGCTGTTTAATTAGTAAGTAAAAACTAAATTGTAATGTCGTTCTCCTTAACCTGAAGATTTCCAGATTTTCTAATGATGATGTGTTGGCAGTTGGTCCGGTGCTCTGTGCATTCAGATGCTAGATTCTGGCCCTAGATCTGGCTGCAGTTCAAAGGAATGCATTCTCACTCACTGGACTTTGTTGTGTAAACTTTTCTCCCAGATTATCTCTGATTGGTTATAACAAGGGCTGGACAGCCTGTAACTGGGCAGGGGAGACACAGGCATGGCTTAGGTACCCAGGCTTGGGATCGCAGGTAGAGATCAAAAGGCAGGAAGGAGGAGAAGAAAGAAAAGAGATGAAGAGAGGACATGGCCTGGTGGAGCAGATCTATTCCAGACAGAACGAATATTAGCAAATAACTTGGGGAGTGTGGCTGGGAGGTAGCCAGACTAGCTAACAAAATTAGTGTAAATTGTACCCTCCCAGTTATGTGCTAAAGCTTGTTAAATATATCAATATGTCTCTGTCTCAATTATTTGGGAGCTAGCCAGGTTAAAGAAGCCCTCTAAAATTGGTAATCAACAACAGACATGCTGTGGCTTCATTGTGGGTCTAATGCCTTTGCTGTATCTAAAGCCAGTTTCATGAGTTAAAGTTCCCCCACTCTCTATAAAAGCAAAGCAGCATATTTTCTATACAGAGAGACAAGCGTCACTCTGTGGGTGTCCTTAATGGATCCAGAGGTCAGTAAGCAGAATCCTGGGTAATTAAGCATGTAGATACTAAATTGTTACTAGATCAGATTTTTTTATAAAGCCTTATCATTGTAATTAAGGAGATTATATTAGCCTGGAAACTCCTGAGCCTGGGTGTAATAAGAAAGCAGAGTGGACTTAATTAAAATGCAATCAGGCTCCTGTGCTGTAAAATTCTACTGATAGTTCTGGGTGCGTGAAGGGGAAATTATCTCAGAGCAAACTGAAATAAAGATTCTCTCTCTCTCTCTCTCACTCTCTCTCTCTCTCTCTCTCTCTCTCTCTCTCTCTCTCTCTCTCTCTCTCCTATTTCTTCACTGTTTGTCTTCCCTCATCTTCCCTATCTCCTTCTCCCTCTAGTCTCACCTCTGCTCCTCTTCCTTCTTCCTCTCCCACCTTTCCTCTCTTCCCTTTTCTCCTCTTGGTCCAGTATCCATCTATCTGAAGTGAATAAGCAGTTTACACTTCTGCCCTGGAAAACTTCCTGCAATAGTAGAAGTGCTTTAAAAAGGCAAGGGACATTAAAATAAAACCATATCCATTTCTTATCACCATAGGTTCCAGCAGACAGATACAAGGAATGCGACATCTTTTATGAACATGGCACTGAAGTTAAGCTTTCATAGTCTTCGTAATTCATAGTGAAATTCCTAGCAAGAGCAAAGATTTCTTTGAAACCAGCCTTAGCAAACAAGAGGGCTAATAATGCTGCGTTGTAGACTGACATACTTGCTTGCTGTTGGAATTACAGGAGCATTGAATGGCTTAGCTCGAGACTGTGTGGTGTTCTTTAAAAAAAAAACACGTATTTAAGTGAAATCACCTAGGTGTTACTGATATATGTGTTACTGATGTGACAAAAATCATGATTCACTGCACAGAACCAAAGTGTCCTGGCAGCAATTTGCAGGGTGAACAATCGTAAGTATTACCCGCCGAACCAGAGAGATGGAATCTAAAACAAAGAACTTCTCTGCAGGGAGAGAGTATGACCTTTTCTGTTTCTGGATGGAGCTTTTGTGAACAGGCATCCAAAAAAGTTCAGATCTGTTGTTTTCAGAGACCTCTCTGGTATTTGAAAGGAGCTCTACTTAAAACAAAGCAGTAACCACCTTCCCACACAGGAAATTTTTGAATATAAAAAGGTACTCTTTATAGACTGATAAACTGAATGCATTTTCCTGCCTTCTGCCTACTAATTGATGCAGTTTAGTATGCCATCAGTTTGCAAATAAGTCATCAGAAAAAAAAGATCATTACTATATTTGAGTGAGTCTGTGGTCAATTCTCCATTTGAGGCAAAATGAATTTTGTCATTTGCTCAGTATCACAATGAATGGATTAAAAATTAATAAATGTATTCACTGATCTCTCTATACCATGTACGGTGTGCAAACTTCTCCCAAATATTATCTCACTTAGCTGAGAAAAACACAACGTATGAATGAAAGCACCCAGAGGAAGCTGGACCTCTCTCAAAGCTGATTGACAGAACAGAACTTCAGTGATATGAGGTTGGGATGTTGCTGGTCTACAGACAAACTGTCTTGACCCATCTTTAAGTTCCTTACTAACCACTTACTATAAAACTGTAAGTGATCTACCATCCTTCTGACTATTAGATAAATCCCCTGCAATGTATGAACAGAACCCTAACTCTGAGCAGCCCAAAAGCTAAGATTAGCTGAGCATCTAAGACTTAGCAGAAGTTTCCCTGCTTGGCCCTGCGAATGGAAACTCTGGAAAACAAGCTAAGTCTGCAGACATTTGGTGCACTGATAGCAAAAGAAAACAATTAACTTAGCAGAGAACTAACTTCCACCAACCTAAAAGCCAAGGATGTCATCACATAGCATCTTAGGCCTATGGAAAAGCTTCCTTCATCTTGCTGTACCTGCCTCTCTGGTGTACCCACCAAAGTATTTTATACTCGCCTTGATCTGCTCATTATGGAAAACTTTAAAACTGCTTCCGTTGGGACACAGAATTGGGGGAAACCGAGTCTGTGTTCTCAGGCCATGGTTACACAAAATGGCTCCAAAACAAACTCTCTTTTATTCCCATTAAGATATTTATTCCTGTAATATAAATATTTGATGTGCAAGATATCTAATATGCAGCCCCAAGGGAGCCACAAGCTATAGTACAATTGAGAACCACTGTGCTAGACAACACAATCGGAGAGGCGAGTTTCTTCATGTGCTATAGATACCATGAGTTTGCTATGATTATAAATGCTTTCTGTAATTTTGGAAATGAATATGAAAGTGTTTAAATTCTAGTAAATGATTATTAATATTCCTTTCATCCAGCATAAATAACTGAATGCAATGTCTTTCTCTTCTCTAAAGAAATATAAAGAACAAAATCAACATCCTGACACTTGAGGAGTCATTTGAGATTAATTTAGTATAGATGAAGCCTGTATATTTTAAAGTGAAAATGGACCTGTTTATTGCATTTACCTCTTGATAAACCAGGTATCACTGTATTTCTTAAAATTATGGGCCTTTTTACTGTACATTGTTAACTGGCCTGTACCTCGGTGATTATTGCAGATTTTCTTTCTCTAATTAGGTGATTTGATTTGTTCTTTATATAATTACAGTATTTGTCGCCTCCTTTGTTTGAGACAAAATTATAATCATTAGTTCTGCTATGTGAGGCTGCTAAATGGATATTTACTAAAATAAAAAAATAAGCCACTGAAAGGGTATAATCTTATCTGAACCAGAAAATTTGCCTGCCATGTCCATCATCTTTGTTTCATTGAGGCTACTGAACTTGAAATAAAGAGGTAAGAAAATCCCAGGTGAGGGAAGGAAGGATAATATTACATCTTAGCAGGAAACAGGTTATTAAGCACTCAGGCCAAGTAATGAACCCCTCCTGATTTATAATCTATACTTCTAGTTTTGGTCAAGTCAAGGTAGAAAGGCAGAGAGCAATGACACTAAAGACAACCAAAAAAAAAAAAAGTAGACAGGGAAATGGGAGAAAAGATGTTGTCTGAATGAGATGTATCCCAATAAAAATCTCAACTAGCAGCTGGGCGTGGTGGCTCACACCTTTAATCGCAGCACTAGGGAAGCAGAGCCAGGTGGATCCCTGTGAGTTCCAGGCCAGTGTGGTCTACAAAGTGAGTCCAGGGTAGCCAAGGCTACACAGAGAAACTGTCTCAAAACACCAAAACAAACAAACAAAAAAAATTCCCAACTAACAACCACTGCTAAAGTCCGACCACTTTACTTATTTTTAATTAAATGTTATATCATATGAGTGTGTGTGTGTGTGTGTGTGTGTGTGTGTGTGTGTGTGTATGTGTGTGTGTGTGTGTGTGTACCCACTCACAGTAGGATTGTGTATGCCTGTGTGCATATGAGAAAACCTAGGACAGAGGAAGATATTGAGTGTCCAGCTCTGTCACTCTCTGCCTTATTTCTTTGAAGCAGATCCTCTTTCATTGAGCCTAGAGCTTTGTCAGTGGTCAGGAAGCCTCCTCAGTCTTCCTGCCTCTGCTGCCCATAGCACTGTGATTTCAGGATGGTGCATGCAGTTATGCCCTGTTTTTTTTATATAGATTCTTGGATACAAACTTAGGTCTCCATGGTTGTACTGCAAAGCTCTTACAACATGTAATGGCTAACTTCATGAGTCAGAAGTTGTTTTAACTGTGGTGTCCAAGTACTCAGCCCAAAACACTATTCAAACACTATTGTGGGTGCTTCTATTTTGGAGGAGATTAACATTTAAATTAGTGTGGTCTGAGCAAAGCAGATCTGGAAAAGCAAGATTGCTTCCTGCAATCAGGTGAAGGCCGTAGGAGACGGAAAAAAAATGATCTGCCCAGAGCAACAAGGAATTATACTAGCACTTCTCTTTCCTGAGTCTCCGGTCTGCTGCTCATTCTGGAGAATTTAAACTTGCTAAGCCTCCATAATCCTGACGTCACTCACTCTAACCTACTCCAGCCCTGAGCCCACCTAATGCTTTTATAGGGACATGAGGTTGGGAGGGGAGGAGAGGCACAGGGTGTGGGTTACGGGAGGAGCCAGAAAGAAGGCATTGCAAGTGGATTTGGTCAAAACACACTGTATGCATAAATGAAATGCTTAAATAAATGAAAATTACGCTTCAAAATTAAACTTTTTCTGAAAGTTAAAGTTAAAAACTTTCCGGGGAGACCTGGTGGCACTCAGAGGAAGGACAGCAGGTTACCAAGAAGAGACTTGATACCCTATGAGCATATACAGGGGGAGGTAATCCCCCTCAGGAACAGTCATAGGGGAGGGGAATAAGGGGAAAATGGGAGGGAGGGAAGAATGGGAGGACACAGGGGATGGGATAACCATTGAGATGTAACAAGAATAAATTAATAAAGGAGAAAAAAATAAAAAATAAAAATAAATAAAATTAAATTAAATTGAATTAAAAACTTACTCTGGTTGCATATACACATATTATGTCACTGCCAGTATAGGCATCTTGCAGTGGGTCGTATCCAACACTGATCCTGGCCCAAAAGATAAAGCAACCAAGGTAATATTGGCCTGTGGTACAGCTAAGTGCTAGACATCTTACACACGATGTGTGAGACCCTGTGTTCAACACTTCTTACTGTAAACCAGAGTGGTATAGAAGGATGGAGGTGGGGATAGAAAGGCCCAGAGGGTCCAAGAGCCCCCTGAGAAGACCATCAAGGCAGGCAGACCTGAACACAGGGGGATGCGCACAAACCGCTGTACCAACCAAGGACAACATATACAAGTAGACCTAGACCCCCTTCTCAGATCTAGCTAATAGAAAGCTCATTCTCCTTGGTTGTGGGGAGAATGGGGACTGCCTCTGACACGAACTCTTGATCACTTCCCGTTGGCTATCTGGATGAGACCTGATAGGCTGTGGTCATATGGTGGGGTGAGGAAGTCCCCTTCTGTCAGAGGTCTAGGTGAGGGGAATAGGGCAAAAGAGAGATGGAGGGTGGGAACGGGAAGATAAACGTGAGAGGATAACCATTGGGATGTAGTTATCTGCATAAATTATAAAAAACATGTAAAATAAAAATAATATGAACAGAATGAGGAAAAATAATGTTTTATAAATAATTCAGGAAAAGCACTCAGTAAAATATAGAATGGCTTTTTAAGAAAAAGTCTGAACAAATTAGGTATAGAAGAAACAAAGCCCTAAATAATTAAGGCTATGTGAACAAACCTGCAGCCAATGTCATACTGAATAAAAAAAAATCTGTTTCAAGATGAGGATCCCATTCTCAACATTCTTATTCAATAGGGTACCGAAATCTCTAGTCAAAGAAATTAGGTGAAAGGGAACAAAAGGTACTCAAGTAGAATAGGAGGAAGCACAGTTGCATCTGTTTTCAAACCATGAAAATTACTAAAAGAATAATAAGATGGGGACATGAACTCAGTGAAGTTGTAAGTGACAAAAGCAACACACAAATATCAGCAGCATTTTTATGCATCAACACTGAGAAAGGAGTTATCAAAGAAATGCCATTCACAATAGCTATAGAAAATGAATCAGTTCAACCAAGTAAGCTAAGAGCTCTACAATGAAAATCATAAAACTGATGAAAAGGGAGGAAACACATGAAGCATATGGCTACAAATTTATTTTAAATAATTAGCAATGAAATGATCATATTATTCATAGGAACAGATCCAGTAAACTATGTGTCGATGTGTCAGATATTCTTTATATAACTCATGTATAGCATGTACTGAAAAATCCTAAAATCCATGTGGAATCACAGAAGACCTAAACAGGCAAAGAAACCTTAAGCAAACAGAACAAAGCTGAAAATATCACATAGTCTAACTTCAGAATATATTACATATATGTAGTCATCTAAACAATATGGTAGTGACATAAAACAGACATATGTATATGTATATATACACATATATATGGAGAGAGAGAGAGGAGAAGAGAAATAAATACATACATATTTATAGATAGATATAGATAGAATTATATAGAAACATATCTGTTTTATGTCACTTGCCATATTGTTGAGAGAGAGAGAGAGAGAGAGAGAGAGAGAGAGAGAGAGAGAGAGAGAACAAGTGTATGCATGGATATCCAACAGATTCTTGACAAAGGGAACAACAACAACAAAAAAAAAAACACATTAGGAAATGGATGACCTTTTCAACAAAACAGAAGATTCACATTGAAAACTATTGAAATCTGACCTCAATCTCTCACTTGTACTAAAATCAAGGCAAAGAGATAGTTATTAAGAAAAGACTCCAAATAACAAGTATGAAAAGAATATATAAAAGAAAACAAAAGGGTTGATGTGTTATATGAAATTAAAGGCTCTCAGTACCGCAAAGGAAACAATAGAATGAAAAGAAGATCCTCAGAATTGAAAACAAACAAACAACTGCCAACCATTTTCATGACAAATGATATACATCCAGTATATAAGAACTTTGAAATGCAGTAACAGGTTTACGCAGTCATGTTGGTGAGACTTTATGATGGCTCTCTAGACACTACTAGGAGATATAGTCTCACAGAAAACTCCCTGGTATTCTGGCTCTTACAATTTTCCACATCCTCTATGTTCCCCGAGCCTTAGGTGTTGGATTGTGTTGTATCTGTATCCACTGGGTCTAGGTTCCATAACTCTACATTTTGATTGTTGTGACTTTCTATAGGGGTCTGTTTCTCAAAGACAAGTTTCCTTGATAAGAGGTGAAAATTACTTTTATCTGTGAGTATAACAACAAATGTTTAGGTTATTGTTAGGGATTATGCTGGCTTAGTAAAATAGTAGTAATACTTCTCTTCCAAGATTCACAACTCTAAGGAATTGGCTAAGTTTCCAGGAGCGGGAATGCTTTTTTATTTCTTGCTGAGCAGATCATAAGTCCAGCTAGAGAGCTGTTGGGTGCCACTACTAGACCCTGAGTGTTTTGGTGCCCTTCTAATCATGGCATTGTTGTAGTTCGTGGGTGTAATAACAGGAAAGGATTTTTGGTTGCCTCTGGTGATTTCTGGTACTTCAAAGCCACTCACCAGGGAAGAGGCACACAGGTCAATTCTTGCTAAGCATGACTTAAAGAAGAATGAAATTAATAAACATGTCAAAGTGGACAGGGGAAAGTCCACATTACCTCAACATGACAAAAACATTTACAGGCAATTAAGGAACGCTGAGAGCGTGAAAAAACTCTTCTCCAGGGAACAACACGCCAACTGGCTACCCAATACCAAATGGTTAGCCTTGAAAACATACATGAGTGACATTTTACAAACTGATCAGATTATACTTATGATCATATATATTATATATATACATATATATATACATATATATACATAATAACTAATGAAAAACAGAGGCCATGAACTTAAAAGAGCACAGAAGAGGAGGGTTTTCTGGGAAGAAAGGGTGCAGTAACATTATAATCTCAAAAAATTAAAGAAAAACAATAACAAAACATTTCCAAAAATAAGAAATTCAAGTGCCCAACAGATTTATTTTGTAAAGGTGTTCAACCTCATTAGTCCTTAGGAAGTATATGTGAACCACAGTGAAATATTTGTTTGTAGGACTAATATACAATTTACAGATATGTAAAAGTTTACAAATAACAAATGCTGATAAGGGTATAGAGAAAAAGGTGTTCCTAGATGTTGGTAGGAAAGTAAATTAACAGTGCCATTATGGAAGACAACATGAAAATCCTTTTTAAAAATTCAAGGTGAGGGGGCTGGAGAGATGGCTCAGTGGTTAAGAGTGCTGCCTGCTCTTCCAAAGGTCCTGAGTTCAATTCCCAGCAACCACATGGTGGCTCACAACCATCTGTAATGTGATATGGCGCCCTCTTCTGGCCTGCAGGAGTACATGCAAGCAGAACACTGTATACATAATAATAAATAAATAAATCTAAAAAAAAAAAAATCAAGATGGAAGTACCACAATAACCAGCTGTCCTTCAGACTGTGTACCTTGAAATTAGGTCCAAATATCAAAGAATGTTGATCCATTTTGTACCTAATTCATAAGATAATTTACAAAGAGACAAAGGCTCATTTGGGCTTACATTCATGTAAATTTCAGCCACGCTTAATGGGACCCAATGCTCTGGACTTACTGTGGGATATCAGGGTAGCACCACAGACTGGAGTAACTCCACTCACCTCAAGGCCAGAAAGTAAAAGAGAGAAAGAAGGGGCTGAGGTTCAATAGTCTCCTTAAAGGCACAACCCCACCTACATGGAGATTTCCCACCATGCACTCTTAAAGTTCCCGGGTAGCAGTGCTGAGGAAGTCGTGATACACAGAATCTTCAAAGGACAGTTTCGATTCACACCACAGCTTTCATTTGCAGCAAAATATAATGAATTGCAGTTTATTTTGTTTTTGTTTTTTGTCATAAGAACAACTAAATTTGAGCAGATATTTTCATTTAATACTTTTAAAAATATTTTTACTTATTATATTTTACTCATACATTACATTCCAACTGCTATCCCATCGCTTGAGTCTTCCTGCTCCCAACCTCTCTCTCTCTTCTGCCCTAATCCCCTCCCCTAGACCTCTGACAGAAATGGACCTGCTGACCACACCCTCTTAGGTCTCATCAAGATAGTCTGCATCCCTTTCCTCTGTGTACCCACAAAGCTGTCCTGCCAAGGGGCAGTGATTAAATAGTGGGCACTAGAGTGTATGTCAGAGGTTCCGTGGCAGTCCCCGCCCCCACATACACACACGTGGAGAATGAGCTGTCCATCGGCTGCATCTGAGCAAAGGGATCTAGGTTCTCTGCATGCATTGTCCTTGGTTGGTGCATCAGCTTGTGCAGGCCCCCTTTGTCCAGATTTTAATGGTCTCCCTGTGGAGCTCCTGACCCCTCCTGGTCCTTCCATCCCCCTCCCCCCACTCTTCCCTACAACTATCACTGCTCTGCCCAAAGTCTGGCTTCAAGTTCCAATATCTGTCTTGATTTCCCCTACTGGGTGGATTCTTTGAGAAGACATCTATGTTGGGCTAAAATCTACTTATAAGTGAGTATATACCATGCATGTCTTTCAGGGTCTGGACTACCTCATTCAGGATGATTTTTTTTTTTTAGTTCCATCCATTTGCTGCAAATTTAATGCTTCTCTCATTTTTGATAGCTGAGTAGTGTTCCACTGTGTAAATGTACCGTGGTTTCTGTATCCATTCTTCAGCTGAGGGACATCTAGGTTGTTTCCAGATTCTGGCTATTACAAATAAATCTGCTATGAATATAGTTGGGCTTATGGTAGAACATCTTTTGGATATATGCCCGGGAGTTCATAGCTGGGTCTTGAGGTAGCACTATTCCCAATTTTCTGAAAAAGTGTGTTGGAGGTTGGTCTGATGTATTTTATTGCTAATTACTGTGCCCCATCTGTACCTTGCCTAAGAGCTTAATATATTTGACCAATAAAAAGCCATCACACCTGGGCATGGCAAATGGAACAGGTATGGCTAAGGTTCCAGGGCTTGGGGAGACAGAGGGAATCTGGGGAATGTGAGAGACCAGAGATGGAGGGGAGGACAGGAGAGAGGAGAGGAGGAGGCTGTGCCATCATGGCTTAGGTGGAGGAGAAGCACATGGCTGGTGTGGGTGGAGGATTTGGCCCAGATGAAGAACATTAGCAAGTATATGGGATTAGGGATGGGAGGTAGCTTGATAGAAGTTATTAGAACCAGATGGCATGGGATTGGGGCAGCTAGTTTAGGGGAAGTAGTTTAGGGGACTAATATATGCCCTGCCCCAGGTTAACTAAGGCTATTTCACATGTAACAGGTGTCTGTGTCTTGATTGATTGCTCGTGGGTTAGAAAATGCTGCTGCAATAATAATTATAGGCCTGATAATAAACATTATTATGCCATACTGGTAAATTAACCACAACAAAAGTGCCGGGTTGATTGCAGGTTATCAGGTTAAGAAAAATGAGAAAGAAAGACCACTAGCACCTATTCTCTTTCATATGTAGATATTTTAAGGTTGATTAGAATATATATAAAAAAAATTCCTAGAGTCTGAGAAGGGAAAGGAGAGAAGAGATCTAAGGAAAAGAGATTAAATGTACCAAGACACAGCCAAAAATACCAAGTTCTCCTGTTCTACATAATTATAAAGGAATAATAGTTGATGTCACGGGGCAAGTAGGAGAATTTGCTTCTTTCCTTCCATGATATGGCTTCCAGGGATTGAACTCATGTCTTCATATTTGAAATCAATTACTCTTATCCTCTGAGCCACCTTAAAGCCCTCTTTCTCTTCATTTTAAAGGGCAATCCCTTTATTGATTCTTAAATATATACTATGCTAAGTACACTAAATACATTATTTAATTCCACCTTCTACCCTATTATTTCAGGAGGTAACATCCATTTCAACAGATAATTAACCAGAAAAGGAACATATTGCTAAGACGTAGTTAGGGTTCCACACAGAGGAAGAATCCCATTAACTATTAATTAATTTAGTTTTAATTAATTAATGGGATACATTACTACATATGGTTTATTTCACCTAGGAATCGTCCCAGCATGAAAACAAACAGCAAATCTAGTGCCCTTATAGTATGCCAAGTACTAAGATGCAATTTAATTAATTATTGGATTTGATTCTAATAATTGGCATATGCAATAATTTATTACTGAGAACCCATTTAGAAGGTATAAAGTCGGAAGCAAGAATGTAAGATTGGAGAGCCCATGGTCAAGCGGCCTTTGCAGTCAGAACAGGGTGCTGAGCCACTGAGGTTCTATATTGCACTACAGCCTGCATGAGAGTCTGCAACACTGACAAACTGTATCTATGAATGCACCTTTGTCCCTGCAGGAAGAAGGAGCTATGATGCTGTCACCAGACTTGTGTGGCCATGGGACAGGAAGTGTCTTCTATAGGGAACCAGTCTCAAAGTATCATGGTAGCCTATATCTTTTCTCACTTAACATTGCAAGAAAAATGTTTTATAAGTCACTGAAACCAAAATACACATATCTTTAAAGTTTCCTAGTTTAAATCAGATGATGGATTATGATCTCCAATTAATTTCTCCAGTACTTAGTAGGCACTTGTGTTTTATGTCGTAAAGATTGGTTCACCTGGAGCTACACCACGCTACATTCTATATGTGTGTGCACAAACGTGTGTGTGTGAGCACTAAATGAACGTAAGGAGTTTTAAGAACACAAACAAAGGGTATACCTACGACCTATGTCCCCTCTGCAGGATTTCAGCTGATGCTCCATCAGTTAGCTGACTGAGTCTGACTGCTTGCTTGCTATGAGTGAACTGTGCAGGCGCATCATGATTGTGGGCGCTGAGGACTAACGAGGCAGCATGGCAGCAGTATGTGCCTTCTCGCGCTAGGCAGCCTCCTCTCTACTTTGTAGGAAATCTTTCTTCTGTAAGTGCGCAGCTTCAGCTTTTCTGCATTGTTGCTCCAGAGAAGGCATCAGTTCTGCCTGGAGAATAAGGACAGCAGCTCAGGGAGTTTCAAAAGGGAAAATGTGACTTGGGTAATTTGATAGTGATTTCTTTCACATTTTGGGGGGAGAAAAAGAATAACTAAACAGAGTTTTCTAATTTGTATTTCACTTAAAACGCCGCTGGGTGTTTCCTGAAATGCTAACGACAAAATTAACTCAGTGTGATGTGAGACAGAATCCACTGGAAGGTTTGCGCAGGAAGTCAGCACCAGCAGAATCATCTTCACGGTACCTTCAGAATGGGAGAGTTGCGCAGGCAATCTGGAAGTAAAAATGGAATGTAGGGGGTTATAACTGGGAACAGCGGGATTTGCAAAACGTTACCAGCCACCTGGTCAGATGGAAAGGCTTACTGTGAAGATTTAAAAAGTGTGAGTAGAGGACACTTTGCCACTTAACTGCTGCCAGTCCTGTGATGACATGGGGCACCACAATATTTGCTTCTTTGTGCAGACACTCACATAGACACACAATCACATACATACATAAAAACATACATATATATATATATGTTCACACCCACACATTCATATATACACACACTCATATAGTATATATTCTTATATACTCACATATAATATACTCATATACTCACATAGTGTATATATACATATATATATATATACTCATATAGAAACAGTGTCAAATACACACATGCACACACGAATAAAAACACATGCACATATGCAAACACAATCATACTCATATATATGCACACAAACTCATGCACATACATATACTAATATACACAAAGTCTCATACACACATGCACACATATATACATACATACATTCACTCAGTCACGCAGACATAAACATTCATATATACGTACACACAGAAAGCTCTCAAGGAAGCCATCACGTAAGAGTTTCCTCTCATATTGGAACACTCCATCCTGCAAGGAAACTCCTAGAGCGGGAAGGTAAATAGCTCAAATGACCTTCAAAAAGTCCCTGCAACTGACCAGGTTCACTACTCTCTTTCCCCCCAGAGTAAGCAGGAAAAGCTATGAATCTCTGTCAGAAAAGCAGAGCCAAGGTGCATAGAAGATGCCGAGAGCAGACTAGATTCCCGGAAGAAGCAGAAACCATCTCCACTGCCTAGAAGAGGCTTTGACTAACCAGGGCACCTGGAAAGGACACTCTCCAACCTGTTGATCTCCCTGCAGGCTGTGCAGTGTACTCCGGTTTCCCAGCCTTGTGAGCTGTCTGTCACACATGCTGGCACATGCTTTGGTGAGGCCTCTGTCTTTGAATCATTTCCGCTCCTGCAAGTAACTCCTCATCGTATTCCTGTAAATATCCCCAATAAAATTCATTAGTGCACCAAGTTGGACTTTGGTGGTATCCGTAGCTTGGTCTGCCATGGGTTCCCTATCTGAGGTAGAGTAGACATGTGTGTTGGGTCTCCCCAGGAAAATTTTGTCAGAGAGGGAAAAGTGTGTGGAGTGTAACAGGCCAGTGGAAAAATATCCTGCCACTGGCCTGACCCCAAGCTCTCAGACTTAGAAATCCCTGCCCCAGGCATTCAGTGTTAAAGGACCAACAATGTTTCAGAGTTAACCATCAAGCAATACTCCTGGTAGGGTTGCACTTTTTCCCTAGCTCACTGCACATGCTCCAAGGATCCTATAAAATCCCACCTATGCACACATCTCTCTAACTTGTTCAGAGGCAGCTGCTATTCTGCTCTTCTCCCCAACACATCTTTTCAGTGAGGCTTGTAATGTGCTGTGACTTTGTGGTATGGCTTGGCTTCTGGTTGCCAAGATACCCTTGTGTGGGAAAAGCCTGCCGACCAATGTTATTGATCGCTATATCATTAAAATGAAGAAAATGAAAGCTGTCTAGGTCTGTGGTTATGAAAAACAATGCCTACGGTTTTCAAAACATTTCCCAAATGGTATCGCATTGCTACTCACTGTGGCTCTGTGTATTAGAAGGAGTGAATGTTCCCTTTTAATTAGGAAACTGAACTACAAGGCCAGTGTGGTTTGAATGGAAAATGCCACACACAGGCTCATGGGCTTGATCCCTTGTTCCCCAGCTGCTGTCTAGAGAGGTTGCTGAACCTTTACAAGGAGGGGCCTTGCTGAAGGAAGTGAATCAGTTGGTGTGTTTGGGGCGTGGTGGGGGAGGTTAACCTTGAGGATTCACAGCCCAGCCACCCCTTGCTCACTCTCAGCTTCCTGGCTGAGTTTACAATGTGGCCTCTTACTCCTCACTCCTCCTAATTTCCTCACCATGATAGTGTGATCTCCTCCAACTGTGAGCCAAAGTAAACCCTCTTTGAAGGTGTTTCCAAGGGATCATGTCCAACAAGCAGAAAAGTAAGGCTAGAAGACAGAATTAAAACCTCAGCCGATAGCCAGGCAGAGGTGGTGCACTTCTTTAATCCCAGCACTCGAAAGGCAGAGGCAGGAGGATCGCTGTGAGTTCAAGGCCAGCCTGGTCTACAAAGGTATTCCAGGACAGCCAAGACTACACAAGAAACCCTGTCTTGAAAAACCACAAAAAAAAAAAAAATCAGTCCCCACTCTCCACTCAGCTGTGGAGAATGTCCTGTCCATTGTCTAGATCTGAGTAGGGGTTTGAAGTTTACTGCATATATTGTCCTTGGCTGGTGCCATAGTTTGAGCAGGATCCCCAGGCCCAGATCCACCCATTAAAATGTTCTTCTTATAGATTTCTAGGACCATCTGGATTCTTCTGTTTCCCCATTCTCCCATGCTTCTCTCACCTAGAGTCCCAATAGGATGTTGTCCCCTCTGACCCACTTTCTTGGTAAGTGAAGACTTCCATGGGATATACCCCTTGGGCTAGTGTCCAGATATAAGTGAGTATATACCGTTTGAGTCTTTCTGCTTCTGGGTTAACTCACTCATTATGATCAATTCTAGTTCAATCTATTTGTCCACAAATTCTGGTGCTCCATATTTGACCACGTGGCCTGGAGGGGAAGACCTGGTGGCATTCAGAGGAAGGATAGCAGGCTACCAAGAAGAGACTTGATACCCTATGAGCATATACAGGGGGAGGAGGTCCCCCTCAGTCACAGTCATAGAGGAGGGGAGTAAGGAAAAAGCAGGAGGGAGGGGAGAATGGGAGGATACAAGGGATGGGATAACAATTGAGATGTAATATGACAAAGGTCTAATATCCAAAATATATAAAGAACTCAAGAAATTAAACACCACCAAACCAAATAACCCAATAGAGAAATGGGGCACAGAGCTAAACAGAGAATTCTCAACAGAGGAATATCAAATGGCTGAGAAACACTTAAAGAAATGCTCAACCTCCTTAATCATCAGGGAAATACAAATCAAGACAACTCTGAGATTCCATCTTACACCCATCAGAATGGCTAAGATCAATAACTCAACTGACACCACATGCTGGCGAGGGTGTGGAGAAAGAGGAACACTCCTGCATTGCTGGTGGGAATGCAAACTAGTACAACCACTTTGGAAAGCTATCTGGTGCTTTCTCAGAAAAATGGGAATAGGGCTTCCTCAAGACCCAGCTATTCCACTCCTTGGAATATACCCAGAGGATGCACTACCACACAACAGGGACATATGTTCAACCATGTTCATAGCTGCCTTATTCATAATAGCCAGAACTTGGAAACAACCTATGTGTCCCTCAATAAAAGAATGGATAAAGAAACTGTGGTACATTTACACTATGGAATACTACTCAGCTATTAAAAACAAGGAATTTCCAAAATTTGTGGACAAATGGATTGAACTAGAAATTGTCATAATGAGTGAGTTCACACAGAAGCAAAAAGAGCTAAATGGTATATATTCACTTATATCGAGACACTAGTCCAAGGTGTACGTCCCCATAAAAAACTGTACCTACCAGGATAGTGGGTAAGAGGGGAGGACATCCTATTGAAACTTTAGGTGTGAGAAGCCTGGGAGAAAGAGGAAATAGAAGGATCCAGCGGGTCCTGGAAAACTACAGGTGAGTCTGGGCCCTGGGGTCCTCCGCAAACTGTGGCAACAGCCAAGGAAAAAATAGGCAGTAAACCTTGAACCCCTACCCGGACTAGCCGATGGACATTCTCCACTGTTGAGTGGAGAAGGAGATCTAACTTTCACACAAACTCTGGTGCCCCATATTTGAACATGTGCCTTGGATGGAGATGCCTGGTGGCACTCAGAGGAAAGATAATAGGTCACCAAGGAGAGACATGATACCCTATGAGCATATACAGAGGGAGGAGGTCCCCCTCAGACACAGACATAGGGGAGGGGAGTAGGGGGGAAGTGGGAGGAAGGGAGGAATGGGAGGATACATGGGATGGGCTAACAACTGAGATGTAATATGAATAAATTAATAAAAAAGAGATGTAATATGAATAAATTAATAAAATATTTTAAAAACTCAGCCTATAATGTGTAAACAGAACATTTCTTTCCTCTATTGACATAAAAATGCACACCGTTGTACTAGATCTTTCCTTTCCCTGAAACCTGGGCAGTACATGATATACAAATCCTCAAGAAAATCTGCATCTGAGGACAGAAACACTCAATAAAGTTGTATAATGCTAATCCTTTAAAGGATCATAGAACCAGGCCGACTTGAGCAGGGCTGATTTGGCTGTGCATCCTGACCTTAAGCATGGCAGCCATCACCTTGGGATACCCATTGACAAACTAATCCATTCTGCCTTAGTTACTTTCTCATTGCTGCTATAAAATAACCTGGCAAAAGCAACTTGAAGGAAAAACCTTTAATCCAGCTCATAGTTGGTACAGACATGGCAGCAAGCAAACAAAATATGGTGACAGAACCAGGAGGCTGGCTGATCACATTGTATGTACTTAGGAAGCAGATAGTGAGAAGGAAGTAGGGCCTGCCTATAAAGCTGACGTCATGGCTCAAGGGACAGACTTAATGGGTGTGCACCCCTAAGGATTCCACAGTCTTCCCAAACAGCACCACCAGGTGAGGACCAAATGTTCAAACATGATCCTATAGAGGACATTTCACATTCAAACTGACACCCAAGGTACAGAGGCAATGAGTGGCAGCCCAGATGCTAAGGAAACTGCCCTGGAAGTCTTCAGGGACCGTATGCCCTCAGCCTTCCGTGGTCAATGTGGAAATAGAGGCATGCTCTCATAGCCACCAGCGCTCAACAGCGAGGAATCTGGGACTCCTCATTATTTCTCTCAGATTCATTTTACATTAGAGAAAAGCGAAACTCAAAGGCAACCCTTGGTAAAATAATCCAGTGTCACCATCCGCTTTGTCTTTCCACATAATTCTATCTGATAGCTGGCCCTCCTGGGATGTCACACCTTGCCTAGGAAACCACAACCAATGGTCTCACCAGCTGAGAGACGCCAAGGAGAGTGAAGCTAGTGTGAACTAACATGTCTAAGCCTTTGTTTCTCCTGCCTGGCTCATGGATTGTCTTTTACTGTGACTTTTTATATTGTGTATTTTTAATGTTAGACTCTCACCTAATACATAATTCAAATGAACGCTTTCTACTATTTTACAGATTTTCGTCACAAATTCTTGCTTATATCTGTAAAGAATATGGCACTTAAATGAAATGTGATTTACTTTTCATTTTATTGCTTCTACTTCAGGTTTCATTTTAGAAGAATCAATTTCTCTCTTTTTTGCATTTTTTTCCTTTGATTTTTCCCTCATATATTACATCCTGACTATAGTTTCCCTTCCCTCCACAATGCCCATCCCCGACCTCCCCTCTTTCCCAGATCCTCTCTTTCTTCATTTCTCTTCAAAAGAAAAAAGCAGGGATGTCATCCAAACACATCATAACAAGTAACAGTAAGACTAGACACAAACCTTCATATCGGTGCTGGACTAGGCAACCCAGAAGAGGAAGTGACCCAAAAGCAGGCAAAAGAGTCAGAGATACCTACCATTCACACTGTTAGGAGTCCCACAAGAACCCCCAGCTACACAACCGTGCGTGCAGAGGGCATACCTCACGCCCATACAGGGTCCATGATGGTAACTTCAGTCTCTGTGAGCCCCTATGAGCCCCATTTGTTGATTCTATGAGCTGTGTTCTTGTAGCGTCCTTGGTCCCTCTGGCTCCTGCAATCCTCCCCTCCCCTAGAAGGATCGACTTCTAAATTTAAGATCACAGCAATTTACCCTCTTACCTTACAGAATCACAAATAGAGTTATACAGATACATGGATATATCTAATTAGGGGTGTTTCATTACTATGATGTAATGGAATAGAAATATACAAATTTTGTTTTGGATTGGGTGTTTTTTATTATTGCCATAATTTTTACTTTATAAGCTTTTTAAGAATGTCATACATGAATATTATATTTACATTATTGTCCTCTCCACTTTCTAACTCTTCCCATGTGCCCTCAATCCCTTTTAAATATATAATTCTGTCTCCTTTAATTACTTAATATATAATTATGTGTGTATGCATGCATGTGTGTATATGTGTGCATGCATGTGTGTGTGCATGCATGTGTATGTGTGCACACATGCATGTGTGTGCATGTATGTATGCATGCTTGTGTGTATGTGTACATGCATGCATGTGTGTGTGTGTGTGTGTGTGTGTGTGTGTGTGTGTGTGTTCTTACAGCAGGTATTAACTGCCTGTGACTCTTCATCTACAGGCAGGACCTTGTGAGGTTCTCCCCTTCCACGTTGGCATGCCCACTGGTGTCACTGTGCAGCTCAGGTTTAGGAGATCATGTTGTTGAGATTTCATGGTGAGACCAGAGATGCTGATCTGCTGACTCTTCTGGTTCCTCCATGGCCCCTTTCCCAGTGTTCCCGAGCCTTAGATGTGCAGGTTGTGTTGTAGATGTGTTAACTGGAGTTGGGAATCCAAAAGCTGCTTTCTGCATTTTGACCAGATGTGGCTTTCTGTACTGGTTTCTGCTGCAGAAAGATGCTTTTGTAATGAGGGCTGAGAGCTACAATCATATATGAATATAAGAACAAATATTTTTAAGTTGGTTTTTTTCATCTTTTTTTAAAATATATTTTATTAATTTATTCATATTACATCTCAATTGTTATCCCATCCCTTGTATCCTCCCATTCCTCTCTCCCTCCCATTTTCCCCCTACTCCTCTCCCCTATGACTGTGACTGAGGGTGACTTCCTTCCCCTGTATATAATCATAGAGTATCAAGTCTCTTCTTGGTAGCCTGCTATCCTTCCTCTGAGTGCCACCAGGCCTCCCCATCCAGGAAAAGTGGTCAAATATGGGGCACCAGAGTTCGTGTGAAAGTCAGTCCCCACTCTCCACTCAAACCCTTACCCAGATCTACCCAATGATAAGAACAAATATTAATAATACATTTAGATATTATACTGATTTAGGAAACTGGCAATCATAGATTGTTCCTAAGTCACATGACCTCACTATCCCTTAAGTATGCCTTAGGTTTAATTGGATAGTGGTTGACTGGCCCTAGGACATAAGTACCACTATTGCATGCACGGGGATATCTTACCAGGCTGGTCATTGTCAATCATTTAAAACTTAGTAAGACTACTGATTGCTCTTCTCCTGCAGCCGTCTGCACAGTGTCTCCCACTTCTATCAGTTCTCAGAGGGGAGGCTTCCTCGGGTTCTCAAAGTTCTGTATCTGGAATGCGTCACATGTTTAGCAGGGGCATATCTCATGCTACCTTGAAAGTACAACTTCAGGGCATCTGATGCCCTCTTCTAATTTCCCCAGCTAATTTCATCTATATAGAATGTGAATGAACACACATGCACGCATGCATGCGCACACACAAAATATACAAACAAACTAAGAATAAAACCAAAATAGAAAAGTTGGCACACAAGGAAAAGATTTTCTTCCCTTTTTCTGCTTTGTGCTAACAGTTACTGTGTTCGGTTACTTGAAAGATGGCCTTTTCTTACATTATCAGTCTTCATGAAATCCTTTTGGAAGCGACAGTTGCAACCAAGCATTTAAAAATACTGAAAATGCCAGCCGTTGTGCTCAACATCCCATCTCTGTCATTAGGACTCTTTGCCAGCTGCTTCTTGCAATCCTTCTTAACTTTTAAGTGAATGGTTATGTTTTAAGACGAGAGAACAGTGGGTAATAATTCAAGTTCGGCTCCATTTTTTTCTGGGGGGTTAAGCAATAGTGTTCTTACCATAGATTCATAGGCAGACCCAGTGAGCACAAATATACCTGCCATTTCTAATGAAACACATGTTTATCTTTATGCGTGGGAACCTGGCAAGGCTCATCTTGGAGGGAACATTTATCTGAGTTTGTGTTCAAAGAAGGCCCTCATCCTGCTTAGTCACACCAAGCACATTCTTTCTGGGATCCTCTGAACCTTGCAGGATTTAAAGTGCATACGATGTTTGGCAAACACTGCTTGGCTTAGGGAGAAGCCCATGGCAGGGCAGAATGGAATGGCATCCTACTCAGGATAGAGAAGTGACCTTGGCCATAGCAAAAGGACAGACAGAGTGTTTGTAACTCAGCCAGTTCAAAACTCTGACAGGAGGAATAATTTCTCCTGGAGTTAAACCACTGATGAGATGCTAAGAAAGAGACAGAAGACAAAAAGACAGGAAACAGGACTGTATTATGAATTAGGGTTCCAGCTATAACTAAATAAAGCAGTCAAGAAGAGATTTAATTCCAGCCCATCTGTAGAAGTCAACAATTTACCAAGGCTTGGAGTTAAAATGAGATATTGGGAGAAAAGTCAGAAATGAAAGCAGGCTGCATGTCAGCCTTGTCTCATGGGCTCAGTAATTTATTCAATGAATAATTTTGAATATCTGACAGTTGCCACTACTCTTTTTGTAAAAAGTATTTATTATAGAGTATGTATGCACAAACATGTACAGGAGAGAGGACAATTTATGAGATTCAGTTCTTTCATTCCACCACGTGTGTGTCATAGAGATTGAACTCAGACTGTCAGGTCTGGCAGCAAGTACTTTTACCCACTGAACTTTTCTGCCGGAACTGGATGCCGCTACCTTCCTAAGTATATGGAATTAAATGATGAACTAGACAAACGGATCCTCCTCTGTTCATTTCATGTTGAGATGAGTGGAAACAGAGGGAAACTTCATAAATAATATATATATATACATATATACATATATATGGTGTTAAGTGCTATTTTGAAAAGTAGGATAACCTAATTTATGTTACATAAAAGGCAAATATCACTGTTTCTAGAGACTATGTTATAGACAAGTTATGATGACAGTTGAGAATAGGTGCTTAACTGAGCTATAATTTGTCAGTGTAGTGTGTATATGTAGTGTGTGTTTAGCTCATAGTATAGATATGCAGGGGTGTGTGTGTGTGTGTGTGTGTGTGTGTGTGTGTGTGTGTGTGTGCTGAAAGACAAAAAGCGCAGGACTTAGTATTATTAACTCAACAAAAGGTAAGGGCAAAGGAGGCAATAAGTTTTCAAATTTGTATGTGAGAAACGTGGGAGGACATTTACAAAGATAGAAATAGTCAATTAAGTGAATTTTTAGGAGAGTGGTATCCACTTTTTTTGAAAGTGGGGTTGCTCCTCACTTGTAAGTCTTAATCACATAAAGAGGAATTCAATCATCATAACCAAGCCCTTTTATTTTATTCCCAGAAGCTAAGAAATCATTTTGATACACTATATCAAATAGTGTGGAATAAGTATGTCTTATACTGGGTTCTTGAGTAAGAAGAGCCTATATCAGCATCTTCACTTGAAGACACACACTGACTGCAGTTTCCCTTGAATGAGGTGGTCCATGGAGTTTAAACTCTGCGCCACGTGTGGAGGAAAGTCAGTGTTGATGCTCCATGCCACTACCAGCCTTTCCCATATGAAGAGGGTCATTATGGCCTTGTCACGTTACGCTCTCCATTTCCTTCCCCCTGACTAATATAATTGCAAATGAAGCCACATTTTCATAGAATTGCTTTAAATTTCTTCTGGTCAAATAAGGCGAGTCTCAGCAACTTAAGTTAGTTTCCGCATGCATCCCTTGGCAAGTTGTAAGGGCACTTAATGAAAAAAACATGGAGATTTCTTTCCAATTACTGAAGCATCCTTAATGATCTGAAGATTAGCTGTAAATCAGAATCATAATCGACAGAGGGAAAAATGAGATAGCACTGAAATTCTCTCAGATTTAACCTGAGATGACTTTTTTAAAAAATGCAAGCTCAGGATAATTCACTTTAAGTAGAAAAAAAAAGTGCTGCAATTATCAGTTAAAAGCGGACAGAGCATTATGAGTAAATGACCCGAGGAGAAAATAGAGGGAGCTCTCACTATGTATGAGTCAGCAAAATGGGCATCATGTTGAAGCACAGCTCCCAGAGACTGGATTACAAGGAAACTCCAGGAACTGGAGATGTTAATAAGGCTGGACCATTCAACTTGAACCCTGGGAATCTGAGGCACAGCACTTTCCAAAGAAAAACAAGGGCAATTTTACATAACAAATGTTGAAGCCAGAAGACATGCGCTGGCCCAGATTTATTCCTAATGAGTGACAAACATTTCAATTCATTTATTTAATTTCTTTAAACACGAGACGTTTTCTCTATAAAATGGATGCAATAAAAAATTTATGTCTATGGTTCTAAGGAAAAGTTTATGATATGAATAAAAAAGAGTATAAAATATAACAACTCCTTAAAGCTGTATTTGGAGTGGTGGTGAAGAAAGTGTAAAGTAAGGGATTAGACAGGGCAATAGGATGAGAAAGGCAGTACTAGAACTCCTACTTCGTGAGATTCCATCAGAATGTTCAAACAGTATTTACAATTTTAAGATAGCAACAATAAAGCAACAAACCAAGTATCGGGGGGATGTGAACACAAACCTAATGAAGCAATACAGGTTACAAACTCTGGAAGCTGATTCTGTGGACATGCACACTTTTCCATGTGTCCCTGTAGGATGGAGCTTAAGAACTAATGTTCCAGAAGTTGTCTTAATGTAAATTTTCCTACTGTTGATTCTCGGCTGCAGAGTATCACTCGATGCTAGGTCTCTGAAGCAGCGGAAACACAGAGTTCTGACTCCAAGGAATAGAGAAGAAAAGTAATAAGAGCATCTATGAGCTATTTTTGAAAGACTGGGATAAAGACAAAGCGAAAGACTGAATATTCTTTATTATTTTTTGAGAACATGAATATGAACTAGTACGTAAAGAATATTTTATAAACGTCAACAGGCAGAGGTATACTCTAGCGGAGAGAAATGGCCAATAGTGATGTATCTATAGTCAAGTCTCAGTTATGGTAGTTGTTCTAAGCAATAAAGTACTCATGGCCACAGATCCTATTGGCTGCATGTGAGGGAGATCAGAATGCTTGATGTCTGCATGTGTATGCATAGCCTTCCTTGAAGGAGACCACTCTGGGAAGAATATGACATCTGGGGATGTGAGGAGCAAAGCAAGAGGAAGCCTTTCCAGCGTTGCCTACTGAGAGGAGAGTGTGGGTGGAGAAGTGCATGTGTTTCTAGGGAGCATCGGAATTGGTACAACAACGTGGGTTTCTTCAATTTACTCCATCTGAAGTAGAAATTTGAAGCTAGAGAAAAACAGAGCCAAAGGAACGTAAAAACATCACCCAAAGCAGTCTGTTTAAAAAGAATCATGTCTGGGCTGAGTAGCCCAGAGACCTAGGATTTGGAAAAAAAAAAGAAAAAGAAAAAAAGAAAAAAAAGGAATCATGCTGCAATGAGAATGTTTTCCACTGGGAGATGCATAGACAGGGAAGACAGTGCACATGTGTAGTGAGTCCTAGAAGTGTTTTATATTTTGACCTAAGCAGCGTTCAAACTCTTATACGTATGTAAGAAGTCAGGACGTTCATTTACTGTTGATGTACTTTATACAGTTTTCATACTTTAGACATTTCTTCATTAATCAATTAATTAATTTACTTTACACCCCAGTAGGAAGTGCTCCTCTATGCTCTCCTCTCAGTCCCTCCCTCTCGCGTCCCCACCTTCCTCCCATTGCCCCTCTCTTTCTTCACAGAGAAGGGGAAAACTCCCATCACTATAAGCCAACATTAGCACATCAAATTGTAGTAGGACTGGGCACATCTTCGCATCTTCTTCTGTTGAGGCTAGACAAGGCCATCCACTTAGAGGAAAGGGATCCAAAGGCAGGCAACAGGGTCAGAGACAGCCTCCACATGAGGACCAAGCTGTAGACCGGTTACATATGAGTGAGGAGCCTAGTACTTTCCCATAGGTGCTCTCTGGTTGGTGGTTCAGGCTCTGTGAGCCCCTATGAGTCCAGGTGAACTGACATTTTTAGGTTTTCTTGTGGTGTCCTTGACTTTTATGGCTCTTTCAATCCTTCCTTCCCCTCTTCCATTAGATTCCCAGCTCTGCCTAATGTTTGGCTGTGG
The DNA here is from genome assembly GCF_964271855.1 of Acomys minous. Lineage (NCBI taxonomy): Eukaryota > Metazoa > Chordata > Mammalia > Rodentia > Muridae > Acomys > Acomys minous. The sequence continues at coordinate 69,812,933 of NC_140500.1, forward strand.
GTCTCTGCATCTGTTTTCATCAGCCGCTGGATAAAGCCACTCAGCTGACTGTTATGCTAGCCTCATGTCTGCAAGACTGGCGGACTGTTATTAGTAGTGTTAGTGGTGGGCTCCCTCTCATTGCATGTGACTCAAGTTGGGCCAGTCACTGATTAGCTCGGTCAAAGGTTTTATGTGTGGGTTGCTCTCCTCTCCTTCCACCGGAAGTCCAGCCTGGCTACAGGAGGTGGACACGTAAGGCTCCATATGCCTTACTGCTAGAATCTCAGCTAGGGTCACGAGCATAGACCCCCTGGAACCTACCCCATCCCGCAGGTGCCTGCCTTCCCGCACCAACTTCAGTTCTTTTTGTCAGCCCTACTCCCTCTCCCCACATCTAATCCCCTTCCCCATCCACATTCCCTCTGTCACCCAGTTCTCTCCCTCCATCTACGTTAGATGTCTATTTTATTTCCCCTTCTGAACGAGATTTAAGCATCCTCCTTTGAGTCCTCCTTGTTACTTACCTTTTTTGGGTCTGTGGATTATAGGATGGCTACCTTATACTTTATGGCTAATATCTACTTACTAGTGAATACATACTATGCATGTTTTTCTGAGTCTGGGTTACCTAACTCAAAATGATATTTTCTAGTTCGGTATATTTTCCTGTAAATTGCATGATGTCCTTGTTTTTAATAGCTGAATATGAATAGTATTCCGTTGTGTAAATGTACCACATTTTCTTTATTCATTCTTTAGTTGAGTGACATCTCGGTTGTTTCGATTTTCTGGCTACTATAGATGCTTTGTTTGTAATACACTTTTTAAAAATGAAGACATTAATAGAGTATTAAGGGAAATGGTGTAGAATCTACATGATCTGCAAGCTCTCTAAGTATTTCTTATTATACACATTACAGATTTAGAATCATCCAATATGTACCACAGTTTCTTTATCCATTCTTCTACTGAGGGACACTTAGGCTGTTTCCATGTTCTGGCTATTATGCATAAAGCTGCTATGAACATGGTTGAGCAAATTTTCTTGCTGTGTGCTGGAGCATCTTCTGGGTATATTCCAAGGAGTGGAATAGCTGGGTTTTGAGGAAGCCCTATTCCCATTTTTCTGAGATAGCACCAGATAGATTTCCAAAGTGGTTGTATTAGTTTGCATTCCCACCAGCAATGAAGGAGTGTTCCTCTCTCCCCACATCCTCACCAGCATGTGGTGTCGCTTGAATTTTTGATCTTAGCCATCCTGATGGGTGTAAGATGGAATCTCAGCGTTGTTTTGATTTGCATTTCCCTGATGATTAAGGAGGTTGAGCATTTCTTTAAGTGTTTCTCAGCCATTTGATATTCCTCTGTTGAGAATTCTCTGTTTAGTTCCATGCCCCATTTCTCGATTGGGTTATTTGGTTTGGTGGTATTTAATTTCTTGAGTTCTTTATATATTTTGGATATTAGACCTTTGTCAGATGTGGGGTTGGTGAAGATCTTTTCCCAGTCTGTAGGCTGTCGCTTTGTTCTCTTTACCATGTCACCTGCCTTACAGAAGCTTCTCAGCCTCATGAGGTCCCATTTATTAATTGTTGACATTAATGCCTGGGCTGTTGGTGTTCTGTTCAGGAAGTTGTCTCCTGTGCCAATATGTTCCAGGCTCTTTCCCATTTTTTCTTCTAAGTGATTTAGTGACTCTGGTTTTATGTTGAGGTCTTTAATCCACTTGGATTTGAGTTTTGTACAAGGTGACAAATATGGGTCCAGTTGCATTTTTTTACATATACACTATGGAATACTATTCAGCTATTAAAAACAAGGAATTCCCGAAATTTGTGGATAAATGGATTGAGCTAGAAATGATCATAATGAGTGAGTTAACCCAGAAGCAGAAAGACTCAAATGGTATATACTCACTTATGTCTGCATATTAGCCCAACGGGCATGTCCCACGAAAGCCTTCACTTACCAGGAAACTGCGACAGAGGGGAGGACATTCTAGTGGGACTCTAGATGAGAGAATCATGGGAGAAAGGCAAAGTAGAAGGACCCAGAGGGTCTTAGAAGCCTACAAGTATAACATTATGATAGGCAGATTTGGGCACAGGGGTCCCGCTCAAACTAAGGCACCAGCCAAGGACAATACAGGCGGTAAACCTTAAGCCCTTACCCAGATCTAGCCAATGGACAAAACACTCTCCACAGTAGAGTGGAGAGTGGGATATTACTGTCTCACATACTCTGGTGCCTCACCTTTGACCATGTCCCCTGGACGGGGAGACCTGGTGGCAATCAGAGGAAGGACAGCAGGTTACCAAGAAGAGACTTGATACCCTATGATCATATAGAGGGGGAGGTAATCCCCCTCAGGAACAGTCATAGGGGAGGGGAATAAGGGGAAAATGGGAGGGAGGGAAGAATGAGAGGATACAAGGGATGGGATAACCATTGAGATGTAACAAGAATAAATTAATAAAGGAGGAAAAAAAATAGAATCATCCAATATACAAACATGTTGGAGTCCAGAGGTTACTGTGCTGGTTAACGGAGCTTTCAAAAGACAAAGCTTTGGGATGTAAATAATGCAATATTTATGATAAATCCTAAGAGTGGTCCAAGACCAGCAATTGATCCAAGACAGCACAACAAGTTAATAATGCAGGATTGAATCAAAGAGAGATTGAAAAGACACATTCTCCTCAAAGAAGGACATTAAAAAGCCAAGTTAAAACTACTCCAATTCTTTGTATCTGGGAAATGATCATTGAGGGTTTTTCTTTTGTTTATTGTTATTGTTGTTTTTAGAGAATTTGATAAAATAAGAACATGATTCTTAGGGGAAAGTAGTTGTAAATAATAGGCCTGATTATAGCTGCAAGAACCCAGAGTATCAGCAAAAGACAGTCCTAAATTAGGACAATAATAGTATGAATTAAAGTAAAATATAGCAATTAAAGCTTAAAAGGAAGACCAGAACTATTTTGTACTGGTTATAATACATTAGTAACTTTCACTAGTCATCTACTAATTATTTAATCATCTGGCTCCATCAACAACTCCTTTAAAAGGATAGTTTCTTCACCTTATGTTTTTAAAATGAGAATACTTAAAGGAGAGAGGATAAAGCCATATCAAAGTCAACTAGAAAAAAACAAATCTTGATTTTGGACCAAATTATGTGTAATTACTATTGTTCTGTTGTTTTCTTTAAAAGAGGAAGAAGAGAGGGACTCAAAGGCTTCGTAGAACTCTAGGTGATGGTGAAGCAGTGTTACTGTTAGATGGAATGAGGGAAGAACAGATTTGATGGCCAACAGGAGGGATTCAATTTATTCACCTTGATTCTGAGGATCATTAATTTTTAATATATCCCTACATTAGCATGTGTTGCCATATGACTGAACAAAGGAGAAAGGGACAAAGCAGTGCTTTAGTTGCTCCTATTTTATAACTTACTTTATAAGGCTTTTGCAAATAACTAGGTTCATTAAAATGTATCTAGTTAAAAAATTCTACCAGAATCCTAATATGCCTTCTACAAAGAAATTACAGGTATTACTGTGCCCTCAGAACCTCGGAATGTTACTATATTTGGAGATATGATCTTTTTACAGATAATGTGAAAATTAGGTCATTAGTGTGGCCCTTGTCTAATATAATTACTATTCATATGAGATGAGAAGATTAAGACACAGAAGGAAGAGCATGGGAAGACCCGCTGCAGGCCGAGGGCAAAATTCTCAGAAATCAACTCGCTCATCACTTAGACTTTGTTTTTCATCATCTAAAACATGAAATAATATATTTCTGATTTTTTAAATTTATTTTTAATTTAAATATATTTGCTTTACATCCCAATCACAGTCCCCTCTCCCTCTCTTTTCCTGTTCCCACCCTCCCACCCTTTTCTCCCTCCCAACTCTATTCAGAATAGAGTAGCCCTCCCCACCAACCCACGCCAACACATCAAGTCATATGGGGACTGAGCTCATCCTCAGCCACTGAGGCCAGGCAAGGCAGCTCCCTTAAGGGGAAGCTATCAAAAGCAGGCAACAGAGTCCATGCCATAGACAGCACCTGCTCAACTTGCTGGTAAATTTCTGATGTATGAAGTCACCAAAGTGACCACTTGCTGTGACAGCTCAAGAAAATACATGCTTTCTGTATACGTACATTTTTATCCATGACCCTTGATAACTACTGTCCAGTGTGATTTGTGTATCATTGTCATGAGACTACCTTGTGAGAATGGGTTCACAGATCTTGGTGAAATCTTGGGTGGCTCTTGCGCTGAATTAACTGTCAGTCGTTCCATCATCTGCATTGAAGTGCCTTCATCTACAGTATGAACCACTGCGATTCTGGGAAACATTTGGATACTTTGTTAAAACAGAACTTTTGGTGGCATGGTCATCTTTTTTTTCTTTTTTCTTTTTTTCTTTTTTTTCTTTTTTGTTTTTGTTTTTGGGTTTTGTTTTTGTTTTTGTTTTTGTTTTTTGTTTTTTGTTTTTTTTGTTTTTCGAGACAGGGTTTCTCTGTGTAGCCTTGACTGTCCTGGACTCACTTTGTAGTCCAGGCTGGCCTCGAACTCACAGCGGTCCACCTGCCTCTGCCTCCCGAGGGCTGGGATTAAAGGCGTGCGCCACCACGCCCGGTCATCTTATCTGTCTGCTGTATCACAGAGTCAGAGGACTTCTGCATTAGTCAAAACTGACTCCCCTTAATTCAGCCTTTTGTAAATATCCAAGGCAGGATGATCTTTGTGCTCCAGAAAAGCACATCCCAAAACTGTGAGAGGAAGCAGCAAATGTGGACTACTAGGAAGATGAATGACAACCCTAAGAAAGAACCAACTCTAGGGCATACACAAGGAAACACAAGATGGTTATTTCATCATACCAGTGCCAAAATATCAAAGATGACACCAAAGATATCAAATTTAATAATTCCATTACTTAAAATTAAGGGAAAATTACTGTCATACTTTAAAGAGGAAAGTAGTATATATGAATGAATTTTAGGACAACGGTTTTTAAGTCAATCTTGTGGGAAACAGGCATCTACCCCAGTCTACTGCATACAAAAGGATGAAAGGATGGACAAATGAAGAACCAGTGAGACTCAAGAACATAAAATCAGCACACAGCAGTTTTGCTTCAGCTTTCATCAGCATCTCAAATGATATTGTTGATGGTAATGTGTGAAATGCCATATCGCAGTGTTCTTTCGCCATTGGAAGGTAGATGCCATCAAGATCTTTACTGTCCTTTCCTTTACTTGAAGCCAAATGTATGCCTTCAATGTAATTTTTATTATTTTGCATTAAAAATAGATTCCTAGATTTAATTAAAAGATAAGGAAGGAATTTAAAAGTTATGCGTTAGAATCAAAATGTAGGCGTTAAAATCAGACACTTTAATTTTTGACTTAGTGGGAAAAAAAATCAAAACTTTTAGCTTTGAATTTGAAAATATGGCACCAGCCAAGGACAATACAGGCAGTAAACTTCAACCCCCTACCCAGATCTAGCCAATGGGCAGGACATTCTCCACAGTTGAGTGGAGAGTGGGATATGACTTTCACACGAACTCTGGTGCCCCATATTTGACCACGTCCACTGAATGGAGAGGCCTGGTGGCATTCAGAGGAAGGATAGCAGGCCACCAAGAAGAGACTTGATACCCTATGAGCATATACAGGGGGAGGAAATCCCCCTCAGTGACAGTCATAGGGGAGGGGAGTAAGGGGAAAATGGGAGGGAGTTAGTAATGGGAGGATAAAAGGGATGGTATAACAATTTAAATGTGATATGAATACATTAATAAAATACATTTTAAAATTGCACACACAAAAAGAAAACAGCACATGTACAAATGTCCAAGACAAAAGCTGATAAATTACTCACACTAAATCTACCTTTTGTAAAGGCCATTCAGATCAAGAAACATAGTCTGGAAATGGAGAGAGAACTGACTTGTTAAGAGCACATACAGCTTTAAAAGAAGACCTGGAATTCACCCATGCCCAGCACCCACATCAACTCATGCAGAACTGCCTGCCAGTAACTCCAGCTCCATGGTATCTGACTTCCTCTTCTGTAAATCATGGGCATCTACACTCATGCATGCATAGCCTGCCTCAAAACAGATATGCATAATTAAAAATCAAAATAAATCTTTTAACACTGTAACAAGTTTAACATATGCAGGACCCTGAACACCTCCTTTCACAGCAGAGCATCTCATTCTGATGAACTATGGAATTTGCAAACTGTCATCAGTGTGTTGAGCAAGACTGCACATTCACTAACTGAGCGAACACACACTTCTGTCAAGAAACGAACTCACGCTGCACAGTGATGGCACAAGCCTTTAATCCCAGCACTCAGGGAGGCAGAGACAGGCCGATCGCTGAGTTCGAGGCCAGCCTGGTCTACAGAGTGGGTTCAAGGACAGCCAATGCTACACAGAGAAACTTAGTCTCAAAAAAGAAAGAAAATAAATAAAAAGAAATGAACTCATGAATGACATGACATTTAGGAATAAGCTCAAAGCATAGGAAGATGTTAACCAAATCATTTTACAGAGTAATTAAAAATAAATGCTCTCAGCAACCATAGAAGATATTTTTACATCTATGACTTTGCTTACTCCCAGGAAAAACTCTACTGGACAGAAAAATATTAAAACTTTAGATAATACTACTTTGAATCTATTAATGTTTTGCCAATATTTTTTTATATTCATGTAAAAGAGGTCTATAACACAGAAGCATTTTCTTATCTATCTCAGGTTTTTTTGCTCCAAAGTCGTTCTGAATTTCATATAAAATCTCCTTATTTCTATAGGTATTTAACATTTTAAAAATAATTTCATCTTTTAGTTTTCCACTTTACTATCTGCTGAATTTTATATACTTCTTTTAGTTCTTTATTTATTCTTGCATTCTTATTTTATGATTCTACCTTGAATTGAAATATCATCCCATGTACAATATAAGAAACTTACAGCAATGAATTTGCATTCATCTTTGCTGCATCTTTTGTCCCACTCCCATCACTTATTTAATTTATGCATGTAGGATGCAGGATTTGCCACTTGTCAGCTTTCTCTGCAGAATGAAAAGCTGCCTCCTTGTGACGTTCTCACAGTATTGGTCTACCAATGGCAGCTCTCTCAACTTGTTTGTAAATGTATTTATTTTGCCTTCACTTTCAAAGGAAGTTTTTATAGACATAAAAATGTAGGTTGGTGTTTTTATTTTTCCTTTGAGGGCACTTAAGATGCCTTTCTATTGTCTTCTGACTGAAGTCTCCCTGTTCCAAATGTGTTGTTGCTCATTCTATGGCTTTTTTTGCGCAAATGAACATTTTTTGTTTATTATTATTTTTTCAAGTATTTGAGGAGGAAACACTAATATGATTTTTCCCTCTGTTTGTCCTGCTTGACTTTCTTTAGCCTGGACATTTAGCATAAAAACAAGACAAAGTATTGTTTTCATCTAATTTGAGAACACAATTGACTTTCTGAAAATACTTTTTTGTCCTACTCTCTCTCTCTCTCTCTCTCTCTCTCTCTCTCTCTCTCTCTCTCTCTCTCTCTCTCTCCCCCTAGAGACTCCAACTGCACATATATTACAATGATTTTACATTGTTCTTCAAGAAACTGGGAGATCCTTCATGTCTTCCAGTTTCTTTTTTCTCTATGCTTCAGTTTAGAAGATTGTTGTCATCTCGTCTTCTGAGTGATTAACTTTGTCTTTAGTTCCTTGTCTGCTATTGCACCACATTGTCTCTTTAGCTATTATTATGTTCATTTCAGCCAGCAATATCTTATAGGTGACATTGTTTCACTTAAATTTCCTCAACCTATTTTGGGTTTTTATATTTTTTTTATTTTAAACTCTGAACCAGAGTCTTCAAAGTCTTAGGGATACTTGGGTATCCATTAGAATCTCGAATTTATCTAATAGGTAAAGACTCTGCTTCATTACATAAGACCAGCTGTTCAGCATAACATTCAAGACATACATCTTTTACTAGTATTTAAATTTATTAAAAGTTTTGTTGAGGTAAATGGCCAAGAGATGGCTCAGTATGAATGAGTACTTACTGTACACACTAAAGACTTGAGTTCAAACCCCCAGAATCCAAACTATAAGATGAGACTTGCTAAACATGCCTGTAGCCCCAGGGAAGTGGGGAGTTTGTGAAAGGAGGGTTGTGGTAATTGGAGCATGCTGCCTGGTAGTCTTGTTCCAAATTCACTGAGAGAGCCTGTCTCAATGGAAAAAGCAAGACAGTGATAAAATCTGACACCAGACATCACCCTCTGCACTCTGTATATGTGCTCAGGAATGACCACCTGTACACACACACACACACACACACACACACACACACACTTATTTCATATACACAAAATGTATTGAAATGAAATTCATACAACATAAAGTTAACAATCTAAAGTGAATAATTTACTGGCATTTAGGGGTATAAACTATGGTAAAATCCTATCCTAGGTACTTCCAATATATTTTCGTCAATCTCAAATTGATTATCACCCAATTAGCATTCCTTTTTGTCCTCCAGAAGCCACCAAGCTGAGTTCCGCCTGTATTTTCTTACCTATTATACACATTTTGTATAAATAGAATTTTCACACATGAGCCTTTTCAGGATTTTTCACTTAACATAAACTTTAAAGCTTTTGCTTATTGTAATGTTCATTTACTTTTTTATTGTTATAGATAGATAAAATTCCACTATGTACAGTTATCATAATTTACTGATCCATTCTTCTTTAATAGATGTTTGGATTTTTTCCTCTTTTATACTGTTATGAACAATTTAGTACTTCAATTGCATGTCTATATGGACAATAAGCCGCTACGATTACACGTCTACATGTGTCTGTTAAATGCCTCTTCTCGGTTCTTTTGGATATACCTGAAGGGATAGAATTGCAGAATCATATGGTAATTTTATATTTACATTTTTAGGAACTGTCAAACTGCTTTCCAAAGTGACCCACTTTAAATTCCCACAGCACTATTCTAGAATTACCATTTTACTCTGTCCTTGCCAATACTAGATATTTTTCCCTTTTAATTTTATTACTGCTGTCCTAGCATTATAAAACAAGGGCCCCATTTGGTCTTGATTTTAATTTCCAGCAGGACTAGTTCTCAAACATTTTCATGTGTGGGATTTTTTTTTCTGATTTTATTTTAGGCAGGAGCTCATGTAGCCATAGAAGTCTTCACACTCACTGTGTAGTCAGAGGATGACCTTGAACTCCTGACTGTCCTACCTCCATCTCCTGAGTTCTGGGACTGAAGATGTACACTATGGCCACTTTATGTAGTGGTGGAGACTGAGTTCAGAGTTTCCGGCGCTCTAGGCAGTTGAGCTTCATTCAAGCTCTACTTTTTGCTATTTGCATTGCCTTAGCAAACATCTACTTACATTCATTGTCCATTTTGATTGAGTTATTGGTTCATTATACATTCTGGATTAAAGGCTGATGCATATTTTGATGAAACCAAATTTACCCACTGTTGCCTTTGTTCTCTGTTTTCATGAGAGTGTACCAAGGTAAAAGTATATTTCTGCTATTATATTAAGTCCCTGGCGTTTCCCAACTTGATTCTTCTGTCTTTGGATAACTACTGGCCTCAGCACAATTAATAAAATGGTGATCCTTACCCATGGAATGACCTTGGCACCCCCACTGATGATCAGTTGGTCACAGATACAGAGATTTGTTTCTAAACACTTCATTCTACCCCACTAGTCTGTATGCCTAGCCTTACGTCATACCACAATTCCATAACTTAATTTAAAGCCAGACTTAAATTCTGAAATTAAGAAGTATGAATATTTTAAATTTGTCGTTTTCAATATCTTTTACTAGTACGGAGCCCTTCATTTCTGCCACAGTTTGAGAACAAAATGTCCTGCTTCTGCCTGTGCGTGGGGGAGGGGAAGAGGTCCTAAAGAGTGGGGAGGAAAGAACAAGGGAAGGTAATGGAGGAAGAAAGACAGTATGCTGCATCTCTTTTCTCATCTATGAAACCAAAAATTAAATTTATACATTGCCTAGGTACACACATATATCTATGCGTATTTACAGATCTGTCTGCGTACAACACACATACACAAGCATTGCCATTAAAGCAAAAGGGAAAAGGAAAAAGCTAATGAGGGTAGGAAGAACAAAAGAGGCTAATGAGAGCTACGTGAGCAAGAAATAGAAAGGTGCATGTATAAAAACCTCAGTGAAACCATTGTTTTGCATGTTAACTAAAAAACATTTAAAAAAAAACTACTTTGCTATTTCTGTGAACAGGTGCTCTCAGAATGTCTACAGGGATTTTATCAAATATGTATATGACTTGGCTACCTGCTCCTTACAAATATGGAATTTTCTCATTCGTACCTACAAAAGTCTTTCTAAATACCTGCAAATGGTCTTCCTTTGGCAAGCATATGTAGTTTCAGTGGGGTGAATCCTTTTCTTCCTTATTTAAATTTATTCCCCCAAATTTAATTTCCGACGGATATCTTGGGTGGGTTTACTTTCCTAATTCCATCATCAGACTGCTCAGCTGTGTCATGTAGGGATAAGTGCTCGTCACCTGTCACGTTTGCATGGTGACTTCCTTTAGTGCATTTGTGAGTGCTTGTAGTTCTTGCTGTGGGTGATTTGATATTTCTCTACATAACGGATGATGTCATCTGAAAATGGGCCCAAAAAATTCCTTTCCTATGTGTAGGCCTTAGCTTATTTGTCCTGCCTAACTACTCTGAGTAGAATTACCTATGTAATGCGTAAGTCATCAAGTGGGGAGAGCAGGCATCCTTGTCCAACTGCTGATCGTAGATAAAATCATTTCTCCTTCACTGTTAAGCATAGTGTTAATTGCTAACCTTCCACAGATACACGGCTGGTTTGACTAGGGACTTTCCTGATCCATTTTTGCCAAAACTACTCAGTCTCATACACTGCCACCAGGGAGCTTCTCTGAGCTAGTGTTCTGAAACAGTAGTACTGAGAGTAGCTGCTGGCAGCCCTGCCTCAGCCTTGCCTTCCTGCCTAACAGATCCGAGGAAGCAACCAAAACTGCTCCCTGAGGGTTGCAGGTCTTTCTGGAGCACACAGTCAGTATAGGAATGCCTACATCTGTATAAGATCCCCAGTGTTCAGAGGCGCACTTCCGTGCCTTAATCACCCCCGAGAAACTGTCCCCCAGAAACTGCCCACATTCTGCATTGAGACTCTAGAATGGGTATAGCATGTAAGTAACCAAAGCACGGCACACCAAGCATGTAAGTAACCAAAGCACGGCACACCAAGCATGTAAGTAACCAAAGCACGGCACACCAAGCATGTAAGTAACCAAAGCACGGCACACCAAGCATGTAAGTAACCAAAGCACGGCACACCAAGCATGTAAGTAACCAAAGCACGGCACACCAAGCATGTAAGTAACCAAAGCACGGCACACCAAGCATGTAAGTAACCAAAGCACGGCACACCAAGCGGCTGCACAATGATCACTTATTTTATAATATTTTTGTTAAGTACATCTGGATTTCCTTTCATAGCAAATTCCAAATTTAGCAAAGGAAACAGTGCCCTATATTTTAGTCTTTCAAAGAGTGCTCAAACAACTCAGAATAAACAAATACAATTATTTACTCCTACATTATGTTAAAGACCATACAAACACCCAATTCAGTAACCATTACAGGTAATACCAAGTAACTGACCTCTTATGCAGTGGTGAAAGTCATTCTTTTTTAAACTACTTTTATTTTTGAGATATTGATATATTACATCATTTTTCCCTTCACACTTAACCAGGTAAAGCCTTCCTTATATTGCTTTGTATTCTTTTTTAAATTCATGGCCTCTTTTGTCATTAATTGTTGTTACATGCATATATGTATATACACACACACACAGACACACACACAGACACACACACACACACACACACACACACACACAGACACACACACACACTTCCCTCCTGCTGGTGTTCTCCTCATTTCACGTCTCCTAATTTATTCAGCAAAAGCTTATGTACAAATGTTATGTCAGGAGCATCATGGGGGAAGGGCAATGCACAGCCTGAGAATGAAAGCCAATGAACAAATCGTGTGTGTGTGTGTGTGTGTGTGTGTGTGTGTGTGTGTGTGTGTGTGTTCCTAAATACAGATATACAACCCTCTTAGTCTATATAATGTTATTTGTATGTATGTTTTCAGGGATGACGTTATTCATTTAACTAAAATACAACTTTAAAGACTGGAGAGATGGCTCAGCAGTTAAGAGCTCTTACTGCTTTTGTGAAGGACCTATTTTCAATTGCCAGCACCCACATCCAGCGGCTCACAACCACTGATAACTCCAGTTCTAGGGACTCCAATGACCTCTGGGCCTGTTCACACATGTGGTCCACATAAACTCACACAGCCACATGCACACACACACACACAAACATAAAAATAATAAAAATAAAAATAAATGTAACTCTATTTGGACTTAATGTTTTTATACTCAAAATGTATATTCCATGTCACACAACTGTAAGCCACCAGCCATATTAACTAACCATAGCCAGCAACTGACCACATCCTGGCATCATATTCTTATTTCTTCCCTAATAACACAGCTTAGTGCATCTAATTACCATAAGACACTATCATCATTTTATTTTCGTTCTACCAACCTGTCTAGTTTCTATGGGTCTTTACAGAGACAGAATTTTTAATTTTAAAAATTAACAAATCAGAATGTTTTCTAAGATAGTGGTGTTGTTCTCTGTGGCTCTTTCTGAAGGTGTATGTCACTGATTCTGGACAGATGGACCCACGGATCAATATGGGTCTATATTTTCCATCTTGGTCCCCACACTCTTTTGTGAGTCTCAAGTCTGATACCTTTGCGAGGATCACACTGAGACATTTTGCCTGGTTTATGGTGTGCTTATGGCTTTATTTTTTAATGAGCTCAGCCACAGGAGCCTCCCAGAGAATGAAGGTTCATTTAAGGGATAAATTGTTTCTTGCTCTAAGAACTCAAGAAAAACTTCCCTTCTGCTGGTGTTCTCCTCACTTCACTTCACCCAATTTGTTCAGCAGAAGCTTATGTACAAATATTATGTCAGGAGCATCATGGGGGAAGGGCGAGGCACAGCCTGGGAATAAAAGCCAGTGAACGACTCTAATTGCTGACGTTTTAAAGTGGCCACAAGCACGGAGACGGCTGGTTTTATTGGCTATGGTACCCAGCGACTTGAATGATTGACAACCCAACCTCAAGAAGGAAGGAAGGAAACAGCCTCAGTTGGCTCATGTTGCATCAGCAAAGAGAAATTCCAGCGTGGGGGGACACTTTCAGGAAGGCAGCTTATTCCATCTAAGGTGCGTGTATATCAACCCAAGGACCCTAAAAGCCATACTGAAGTGTGGGGTGTTTCTAGGAGGTTCTGGAGTCAGTGCTTAGTGCCATTAAAGTTTTCCTTACGAGCCTTGCACATATCCGTGAATTAAAGGTTAGACGATCAGCCACATTACAGCACCCTTCCCATTGAGCTCCAGTCTGCCTTTTATAGCTTCTGCTTAGAAGGACGTGATCCCTAGATAAAATGCCAGTCCCTAAATGTTTGACGTTTGCCACCATGTCCCAGATTTCTCTCTGTTTTTTCTCTTCTCGGGATCGAACCCCTACCCAGATCTAGCCAATGGACAGGACATTCTCCACAGTTGAGTGGAGAGTGGGATCTGACTTTCACACGAACTCTCGTGCCCCCTATTTGACCACATCCCCTTGGTGGGGAGGCCTGGTGGCACTCAGAGAAAGGACAGCAGGCTACCAAGAAGAGACTTGACACCCTATGAGCATATACAGGGGGAGGAGGTCCCCCTCAGTCACAGTCATAGAGGAGGGGAGTAAGGGGAAAATGGGAGGGAGGGAGGAATGGGAGGATACAAGGGATGGGATAACCACTGAGATATAGTATGAATAAATTAATAAAAAATATTTTTTAAAAGTCTTGCATTGTGAAGGAGTGATGGAGAAAACAGTCTGAATACCTACAGTGTGAAGCGCTGCTTTCCAGGGGCTTCACAACGGGCAGTGGAAAGGGTGACTTTGACATCTGTGTTCTCTCCCTCCAGTCTTCAGAAGGCAGAGAAGAATACTTGCTTGCTCAGTTCCCCAGCAGCCTGATTTTTTGCATCGCATGGCCCCTCTTGGCTTGCCTCCCTGCAATGGATGTGGTTTATAATAAGCATATCGCCTTAGGTAGGAGTCGTTTTGATTAAAGTATAAACCTTCTCACTTCTGAGAAGAAAGGACCCAGTCTTACAAAGCCCATGGAGAGAACTGACCATGGGGCAAGGCATTTTAAATAAATTAGAGATACCCAGTGAGGAGATTGCTTCCTAAATATCTAAGACTCTGAACGAGCAGGTCCTTCCTTCCCATTACTCAGTGTTTTCTCTCTAGGCAAGATGCCGTCAGACAGTTGCTGAGTCATCTGCAGTTCCTTAAAGACTTTGAGTCTTAGAACTTGCATGCCAGGCATAATCAAGGATGGACAAACAAGGTAGTGACAGTTCTTGACTCCTGCCTGGTACATGACTCCCTCATCTACAGACACCCAAACTCTCTGAAATATAGGTACCAATATCTATTGAAAGCCTCAGAACGAACCTGAAAATCACCATCTCCAACTGCACAAATACTACCCAGACAGCTAAAATCCTTTCAAGGAAGTTGGCTTGCTAGTATAGTAAGACTCAGGGAGCTGCAAGATGGCGGTCAGTAGTTTAAAGGCATGCTATCAGAGAGCATAGTGCAAAACTGCAGAATAACCTGACTGCAGACTACAGATGCGGCACGTAGGGAAAAATTAGTATTTAAGCTCAGCTTTGAATGTGGATGAGAGTTGAGTCCATGCTGGGAAGTGAACAATGAATTGTCACATATCATTCTCCTCTCTAGGTCCCCAGTAAGTGCAGTGTGCCCATAGAGCAACAATCACACACACACACACACAGAGAGAGAGAGAGAGAGAGAGAGAGAGAGTAATGCATTTAAATTACTATTTATTCTGCTCTCTCAAATGCAGAGATTTTAGTCAAGTGTGTTCAACATTGACGTTAAAAGAGCTTTCTGCCTTTCTTAATCTATTTTTTGTTGTTGTATATGATTATCAAAGATACACAATAAAAATGTATTTGGCTTCTGGCCAGGAAGTCTGCAGACATAAACCATCATCTGCATCAACAAGAAAATGGATGAATGCAAGCAAGACATCGAGTCAAGTTCTCAGCCTCAGTCTCTGCTACACCCAGTGCCCTCCTATCAGGCCCTACCTCCCAACCTTACTTACTGTGTTGGAGATTTTCTTTTCAAGATATGAATTCTGGGGTTTAATTCAACTGCAGCTCTGTCTCTCAGATGAGACATAGCTAAGTGGATGTACTATGCAGATACAGCCTCCCTTCCTGTTCAATCAGAATGAGAGCCAGGGATTTTGCCAAGCACCAGCTATGGGACAACAGGAGGAAAACAACGCCTACCATTCATGTCTAAGGGAACAATACTGAAAATGGAGTCATTTTGCAAGCAAAGCAGCTGTGTCTAGTAATAAAATGCCACTTGTATGTCTATGGATAAAGGACAAGTGTCCATCAGATTCAGAATGTAACAACCCACACAAGTAACTGCTCAAAATGTTAAGGATGGAGATTTTTTTGTTCCCCCTAATCCCTGTGTCTTCCCATCATTAATATTAACTGTGACTCTCCTTGTGTCAGAGAAGATGATACAGAAAGGTCAGATTTCAACTCAAACCTTACATCTTTGCAACTATAATCTTAAAAAATTGAAAAATTTAAATATGAATTTTAAGCCCCTTCCCTCTCAACGTGATGAAACAGGAAAGAGCATCAGCAGTGCAGAGAGAGATGGGAAGTCCGCTGAGAAGGCGACGCCTCTGTACAGGGTGGCTGGAGCCACCTAAGGGGAGCCTGTGTGTGACCTCATGTAAGAAGTTTTGAGGAACTGCGGCTTCCTTATGTCTCTGCTGAGTCTTAGGATCAAAACCTAATGTCATTTCTTAGTCACTGCGTTTGTCCCTTTGATTATACCTGTGGAGGAAATAAATAATACATTTGCTTATTGGTTTAAGCACTCTATACTCATTTGTGGAAAGCACTCAGAATATAAGATAAATAAGCTCCAAAATGGAAAATGGAAATCCAAGCTCCTTGGCAAGGAAAATAAAAGCCAGAGGATAACAGAAAAGAAGACCAGACTACCCTCCTAATCCTCTGAAAGGGACAAACATGTTGCTGGCTGATTTAAAAATAAACAAATAGATCAAGCAAGGGACCCCAGGACAAGAGTTCTTGGTCAGAGGAAAGCTAGGAAATTCTCTAGATCTCTTCAACAACCTTTGAGACTTGCTCAAACTTACTTAATGTTAGAAAGAAAATGAGCAAAGAAAAAAACTAGATCTGAGAGTCTTCACTCAGCAGGGAATCGAGTCACATACTAGGACTTGCTATTTTAACTCCAAGTGAGAGAGGCATGGGAGA
The DNA here is from genome assembly GCF_964271855.1 of Acomys minous. Classification (NCBI taxonomy): domain Eukaryota; kingdom Metazoa; phylum Chordata; class Mammalia; order Rodentia; family Muridae; genus Acomys; species Acomys minous. Next base: position 69,829,533 of record NC_140500.1, read on the forward strand.
ATGGGGAAATAGAGGGACCCAGAGGGTCCACGAACCCCACAAGAAGACCACCTAGGCTGGCATCTCTAGACCCAGGAGGCCTGCACAAAATGCTGTACCAACAAAGGACAATGCATGCAGTAAACCTAGACCCCCTATTATGATCCAGCCAATGGACATCTCATTTTCCACAGTTGTGTGGAGAGTGGATACTGACTGACATGAACTCTGGTGCCCCCTATTTGACCACTTCCCCCTAGTGGGGATGCCTGGTGGCACTCAGAGGAAGGGGATGCAGGCTGTCCAGATGAGACCTGATAGGCTGTGATCACTGGGGGAGGAGGTCCCCTTCTGTCACAGGTCTAGGGGAGGGGAATAGGATGAAAGAGGAAGGGATGGGGGATTGGGAAGATACAAGTGAAGGGATACCAATCAGGATATAATCTGATTACATTATTTATTATTAGATGCCATTTTTCATATGGCGTGAATAAAGATTTACTGATGTCTTTCTTCTGCTCATACAAAGAGGAGAGAACCAGCCTTAATTCTTCTGTGCATCATGCACACCTCATACATTTATAATTTTAGGACTGTATAATGCTTGTGAGAAAATACATGTTTTCAGAAATAAGGAACCAGACACTGACACTAGATCAGACCTGACAGGATTCATTTTTTTCAGCATGCTGGACACTGACATCCTACGTCTTTAATGTTCCAGCACCAAGTGCTTCAATTGCTGTTCCTCATCAGAACAGGACGGTTTCCAGGACAGCTTCGAAGAAAGTTTCTAATGCCAATTTGCCCAGCAATCCAGACTACCCCACACAGGACTTTAATTAAGCCTGAAATTTCTCAAAATTGAGGAAATGAACCATTTCCCCAATTTTATTCTGGCCCCTAGACTTAACAGACAGATGATTCTATAGATCGATAAGGTAAAATAGATAAGGTCTACAAAAACCTAAGAGCCCTACAGAATATGTCTTTAAAGATGAAAATTTACCCAATTTGACGGAGATGTATATAAACATACAAGAGGCCTACAGAACACCAAATAGAAAGACCAGAAAAGAAAATCTTCCTGCCACATAATAATAAAGATATAAAATATACAGAACAAAGAAAAATATTAAAAATGGCAAGAGAAAAAGACAAAGTAACATACAATGGCAAACCTATCAGAATTACACCTGACTTCTCAGCAGAGACCATAAAAGCCAGAAGGACCTGGAGAGAGGTCCTGCAAACCCTAAGAGACCACAGATGCCAGGCCAGACTACTTTACAAAGTGAAACTATCAATAACCATGGATGGAGAAAACAAAATATTCAACAGTACCTATCCACAAATCCAAACTACAGAAGTTACTAGAAGAAAAACTCCACTCTAAAGGGACAAGTTACAACCCAAACTACACAGGAAACAGATAACTACAACATCGCAAAAACACAGCCTCACAAATTCTCTACTGTAACCAACATCAAATTTTAAGGGACTTAACAGTCACTGGTCATTAAGATCTCTCAACATCAATGGTCTCAATTCTCCAATAAAAAGACACAGACTAACTGAATGGATGCATAAACAAGATCCAACACGCTTCTGCATTCAAGAAACACATTTTATCCACAAGGACAGACATTACCTCAAGGTAAAAGGCTGGAAAAAGAATATTCCAAGCAAAAGGTCACAAGAAGCAAGCTGATGTAGAGAGCAGGGACATAAACTCTGGTGCCCCATATTTGGCTACTTCCCCTTGGTGGGAAAACCTGGTGGCACTCAGAAAAAGGATAAGCAGACTACGAGGTGAGACTTGATAGGCTGTGACCATATAATGGGACAGGAGCTCCCCCTCAGTCACAGACATAGGAGAGGGGAATAGGGTGAAAGCAGAAGGGAGGGAAGAAAGGGAGGATACAAGGCATAGGATAACAACTGAGATGTAATCTGAATAAATTAATTAAATAAAAAATAAAGATGTTTTTATTATTTTAAAGATTCTTTGACAACCAGACAGGTTAACTCCTGGCAACACCCAGCCTACCTCAAAGAAGATGATGAGCATCAATGAACCTCCTCATAGAGATGGCTTCAATTGTGACAAACCAACCACTGGGCAAAATGTCCTCGCTTTTGCACAGACAGAATTCTGCCTAAACATGAGCAAGCTTGGAGGCAGGCAGAGTCGACGGCCAAACTCTGTCAAGACAGTGTATGAAAGTCCTCAATAGTTCCTGCCTCACAAATATATCTGTCAGATATATTGGGCCAGAAGGCTGAAGATGATACTCCAATGTTATAGAGAGTTTTTGGGTGACTGATCAGGCAGCCAACTGTCTCTGTCATTTTCTCATTTTGGAAGCTACTAACCTGCACTTCCTGTCTACTCATATAATTAATTTTATTCATTCTTAAGTCTCTGAGGGGGTTGAAGACCAGATAGTTTAGTTTTACAATTAAGCTTAGTTGTTAGGGGTTAAGATATTTTAAGTTGATAATGATGAGATATGATAGATATTGATTTACATTCAGAATTTTAGACACACCAAGATAGGAAATGAGTTTTCTTCAAGGTTGCCAAATACAAATAGCCGAAACACTTTGAATGTAACATTTATATAATTACTGGTTATTTTGTGGTTCTTCTTGCTGTAGGCAGTTTATTGCATATATGTGTAGTAATATAAATGTAAATGTAAAAAATAATTTTAAAAAAGAAATATAAGTACAAAGGGAAGAAAAGAATGTTTTAGGGATCCCAATGACATGCCGCTTACTGATCCAAGGTTGACATGATAAAGTAGCAGATGAGGTTAGGGTAATTGCATTAGTCTATTTTTCATGACTGAAATGAAATACCAATGCAAGTTACTCTGTAAAGAAACAGAAGCATTTTCTTGGACCGCAATTTGGGATGTGTAAACTGTAGGTTCCTCATATGTCTTCTTGCTTGGCAGACTAAGTGGCACCTGGCAGAGACACCATGAGTACCTATGCCCATGTCCATAAATATTTTACCACAACACTGGCTCCAAATGATGTTATCCAACCTTAATCACTTTCTGAAAATATACCTTCTAAATATCACAGTAGGATTGTTTCGACCCATACCTTTATTATGTGACTTTGTGAATTAAATTCTCATGTGGGTTTGGAGAGACAATCAGATGAACAGCACATCCCAGATTAAGCAGAAAGAGAGATAAAATGGGTTTGGGGATGCAGTTATGATAATCAGCTTTCATAGCTAGCTATGTCCACCATACATAGTCACATATGTCCATTTTCCTTCTAGAAACGTTAGGTCAAAGCTACAATCAAACCAAGGCAACAAGAGAAGAAGCCTCCATGTGAGCCTCTGAGGTGGCTGTGATAGTACATGCTCCTGAGCTCTACTTCAGGCCTGAATCTGGGAGACAGCCTCCAGAATCTGTACCACAAGTTACTCCTGGGTGGTTTTTATGCACTATAATCCTAAAGTCAACTTTCCCAATTTAATCATTGTGTGCCTTGTACTTTAAATATATTTTGCTGTTCAGCTGAGATTTACTGGAGCAGGAGGGAGCTCTGGGGTATAATAGCATAAGTGCATATGATTAATGTGAGTTGAAAATATGGAGTTTCACCTTATTAACTTTATTGGCCACAGATTGCAAACTTAATACTGTCTCGTTCAAGCTTTCCTCTACTTTTTCCACTTTCCAGTTCATAGGCCTCTTCTTTCAAGTCTCGGGTGCACAAGTCAACATTTTTCTTAATTGCCTGAATTATTGTAGCCCCATGTCTATAATGACAGCTTTTACTTAATATCTTTCTTATGATGAGATGGGAGAGTGACTCTCTCTTTGGCCTTAAGAGATGGGTTGTTGGCACAGTTAGCTCCAGATGCAAAATACACTGAGTTTTCCTAAGGTACAGATAGCAACTGACTCTATTTGTCTGTAGTAGTGAATTTCAACCCTCAGTATACTTCTGTATTAAATAAATGGAAAAATCTCTCTCATAAAACAATAAAAGTGAGGGCTGAGCGATGAATTGGTACTTAAGGTGCTTGTCACATAGTCCCAAGGTAAAAATGCATGGAGTGTCACCACATGTACACCTACAAATTTAGTGCTTAGGAGATGTCCCTTTGGGAACAGGAGGGTCCCAGAACACACTGGCCAGCCACTCTAGCCAAACTGGAGCACCAGCCTCAGTGAGAGTGATGCCGCCTCAGAAAACAAGATGGAGTGTGATTGAGGAGGACACCAAGTTTTGATGTGTAACCTTCTGCTCTCTCTCTCTCTCTCTCTCTCTCTCTCTCTCTCTCTCTCTCTCTCTCTCTCTCTCTCTCTGTTTCTCTCTCTCTCTGTCTGTCTCTCTCTCTCTCTGTCTGTCTCTCTCTCTCTCTCTGTCTGTCTGTCTGTCTCTCTCTCTCTCTCTCTCTCTCTCTCTCTCTCTCTCTCTCTCTCTCTCTCTCTCACACACACACACACACACACACACACACACACACACACACACACACAATTAAAATTAAACCAAAACTGGGGAAGTATCTCACACTGTATTCATTTGAGAAATTCCAGGTCCTGCTTTTCATTTTCTTAGAACCAAATCAGAATTTCTGTCCAGACAGTGATCCTTATAGCCAATGCAGAGTCCACTCCTCATTTCCAAGTGACATAAATTGGGCAGCCATTTTATCAGGATGCCTTTAATTCCCTGGTCTTGGCATTTGGAGATAGATGATTCTTACAGTTCATCTTCTCTCGAACTGGCACACTTTCTCATCATCACACGGCCGCGTCCTCTTTTGTTGCTTCCTCTTAGTTCTTTAAAACTCTGGCACCATCTCATATCTGACACAGCCCAAATCTTCTTTTTCCAAGACTTGCATGTCAGCCACAATCTGCATTCAGAGACACTGGAAAGTTGACACCTCTCACTATACAAAGCCATCTCAGTGATTACATGCCACCCATCACACTCTTGCATAAGACATTTTTCAGTGAAGACATTTTTTTCTCCTTTATTAATTTATTCTTGTTACATCTCAATGGTTATCCCATCCCTTGTATCCTCCCATTCTTCCCTCCCTCCCATTTTCCCCTTATTCCCCTCCCCTATGACTGTTCCTGAGGGGGATTACCTCCCCCTGTATATGTTCATAGGGTATCAAGTCTCTTCTTGGTAGCCTGCTGTCCTTCCTCTGGGTGCCACCAGGTCTCCTCCTCCAGGGGACATGGTCAAATGTGAGGCACCAGAGTATGTGAGAAAGTAATATCCCACTCTCTACTCTACTGTGGAAGACATTTTGTTCTTTTATCTCTTTCTTGGTTGAATTCTTTACAATAATATTGCCTCTTTCTCTACAGTCTCCTCTTTCTCTCTGATCCTCAAGAACCTCAATGACTACAGTTCACAGGGATGTTGCTGAAGTGATGGCCTACCTAATAGCTCCCTATTTCGTGAATTAGAAAAATAAATACGACAAGGGGCTTGGCTATTTCCCCTGTCGTTTTCTCTTGGGTGTGGACATTTACATTAGCTTCACAGCATCCATCTCATTCTAGATCATTCATAACAACCTTGGAGAAATTTAAATAATGCAAGTGAGTAATTTAAATAATTGATTAATTTAAATGCATTTGATCACATTTTAATAAATGATCAGTTAATGTCCAAACAGAACATGAATGTTATAAACACATGATAAAACTGAAGAGAGTTTTGTGAAGGACTAGTGAAAATGAGAGACAGAATTCTCAAAGTAGAGAGAGGTTCATTCTTTCCAAAGGACCTGAAAGAGCCTGAGGCAGTCTGAATATATAATTTTTAAAAAACATGCAATTGAAGATGCTATATTTGGCAGAGGAACTACTGAAGTTAATGAGTACTCTGTCCTTTCCAGCTATCGACACTCTTATCTTCAGTGCCACATTAGTTAAATCCAACAATAAGTCAAAGAAAAAAATGACAGTTTGTGAAGTATGGAATAACCAAAGGGCCATGCCTCGCTGAGAAGCTATGTGGACCAGCGTCTTTTCAGAAGGTAGGAGAGAGGCATGGAAAAGACAGGCAGAAGGATGATCCTTACCCGGCACAACTTTATTTTTTTTTAAGTAATTTTTGTACTTTTAAAAATTGTATTAATTTATTCATATTACATCTCAATGGTTATCCCCTCCCTTGTATCCTCCCATTACTCCCTCTCTCCCATTTTCCCCTTACTCCCCTCCCCTATGACTGTGACCTGAGGGAGACTTCCTCCCTGTATATGCTCATAGGGTATCAAGTCTCTTCTTGGTAGCCTGATATCCTTCCTCTGAGTGCCGCCAGGTCTCCCCATTCAGGGGACATGGTCAAATATGATGCACCAGAGTACGTGTGAAAGTCAGTCCCCACTCTCCACTCAACTGTGGAGAATGTCCTGTCCATTGGCGAACCAGGAAACTGGGACAGAGGGGAGGACATCCTATTGGGACTCTAGATGAGAGAAGCATGGGAGAATGGCAAAGTTGAAGGATCCAGAGGATCCTAGAAACCGACAAGTAGAACATTATGATAGGCAGATTTGGGCCCAGGGGTCCCACTCAAACTATGGCACCAGCTGAGGACAATACAGGCCGTAAACTTCAAGCACAACTTTAATTTACAGAATACTTTACAATACCCAAAACCCAGAACTCAAACACACCTTTTCCTAGGTGCAGCCTTAGCAAAGTGTGGTTTTCATAAGAAAATACATCTCACAATTGTTTAAACAGCATCAAAGGTCATGTTTTCTTTGCATCATCTTAAAAATGACACTGACAAATCAAATGTGACACATGGTCTTTCATGAGGCAGTGAATAACTTTTGAATTGACATTTAAGGCCATGTAATCTTCTGATTGAGAACAGATGACCTTGTACTATTCATCCTCTACACCTTTAAGAAGTCAAGTGTTCACTACCATTGGAGAAAACTGGGAAATAATTGAATCTCTAGAAGCTTTCTGTCTTTATAAAAAGAAGCTTTGATAATTGTTTCTTCGACAACGTCGTGCATGCATACATACATACATATGCACATATTATATTTGTATATATAATGCATTCTGATTACTATCACTGTCTGCTGTCTGTGAACCACCCTACCTATTTTGCCCTCTGTCCTTTGCCATCCGAGTTCCTTTCCCTCCTTTATGTCTTTTGTTTTGTGACTAGGACTTTCTGTATCACCATGCTATTCATTGGCACCTGACAGGCTCATACACAACTGAAGGCACTGTCTACACTTCTGCTCCTTGAGTAGTCAGTTGTTCAGCCAAGAGGGATGGAGCAGTTTGAATCCCTCTAGTTGACAATTGACTGCGGATTGCACAGTCTGTGTAGGCCTTTGCAGGCAGCCTCATCTGCTGAGATATCATGACTGTATTGTTTGTGTGATTCTTTGAATGCACCACTTCATACCTCTCTTCTCCTCCTCCAGCTCTTATATTCCCCCTTGACCGCAACATGTTTCTGGAACCTTAGAAAGCACATATGAGTATACTGTTTAGGGCTAAGCACTCGGGTATCACTTACGTATGCCACCAAGTAGGTATGTATGTCTATTTACTGCAAAAGAAGCTTCTTTGATTAGTTTGAAAATGGCATTTTTGTAGGTATGTAAAATATATACAGAACAACTCGGTTCCATAATAAGTTATGTAACTAACACTAATAACTGCCTCCATCTCCATAGGTCCTATGGCTCCTCAGGCATGGGTTTTTTACTAGGTTTACAAAATCAGGCACACGTTCCGTCATATGTATTGGGCCGCACACACAATCAGGGTTGTTACCTTCATAATAGCCATGTCACTATTGCCTTGGTGAGTATAGCTTGTCTGGAATGTTTGTTTTGAAGCTTGTAGGATCGCAGATGAGTAATATTTTGATGCTTTTTCTGCCTCAACAGCCTTCATTGTAAAAGCTAACCAGTGAGGGAGATTACAGCTCCACTCCAGGTAAATTTCTTGCGATCAAAGTGTGTGATGCCTTCAGCAATACAGTTTTGTCAACTAGATCCGGTGGGTAACTAAGGAATGAAAGTACAGTTGTGGGCAGGATCTTGGAGCACTTCTGGCCGTAGCTTTTAAGAGCATCACTAACTGGCCCTACAGATTGACCCCTTTCTCATTCTAACTGTCCTTGGCTCACCAAGTGGCCTGTGTCCATATGACTCTTTCATACGCCCTGAGTTTTGGCTAACCCTCTCTCCTTTCTCCATAACTCCCATTCTCTATACCGTCCCTGCTTCAACATCCCTGATTTCCCCTCTCTTTTTTCTTATCACCTGTTCTCTGCAATCCCCATCCCTTAAGGTATACCTGCCTCAATGGCCCTTCTCTACTTTCCAGTAGTAGAAGTAAGATTTGTCCTTCTGGCTATGGACATTTTCCCCACTTCTATTCACGTATATGAAATTTCCCTTTTCTACAGTTGAATAAAATCTCATTGTGTGTGTGTGTGTGTGTGTGTGTGTGTGTGTGTGTGTGTATATATATATATATCAAATTTTCATTATCCATCCATGTGCTGGTGGACACTGGGGATCTGTACCATTTTTTAATTAAATCCTGGCCTCTAACCTCATCAAGAAAGACGTTCTTTTTTTGGTGGGAAACAGATTGTAAAGATATAATCCATGCCCTAAAAATTGACCCACTTAAAGAATATACTTCAATTGTGAAATCATTACTCCAGTGATAATCATAGAGCATTTTCCTCACTCCAGAAGAAAACCCCAAGCCCTTTAAAAGCCATTTCCTCTTCTCCCAGCCTCCAAAGCTCTAAGTAACCACTGATCTAACTTTTGGCTCCAGATCCAAAATGCCAACTGTAGATATTTTATATAAATGGAACCATACAGTCTGACCCTTGTGGTCTGGTTTCTCACACTTCATTATATGTTGTAACTATATTAGTGCTTTATTCTCCTGTACGAAAATATTACATTGTATGGAAACAGCATGTGTTTTTTAAATCCATTTGTCAATCAAATTGAGCATTTGAACTCTTTCTAAACTTTGACCATTATGAATCACACAGCTAGAGCCATTTGTGTGAAAATTCTTTGTACATGTATATTTTCTTCTGTTTTATCATGTGCCTACAAATGAAATTGTTGGGATATAGGAGGTTTCAGGAGTGCATCAGATTCTGTTTTAAATAACATTTTTATGATAATTCAATCACACACAGAGAGAAAACCAATGCAATCCTTAGCTCATTATTAATTTATGATAGTTTGATTTCTGATAAAGAGAAAGTAATGTGTACACAACAGAACCCATTTGTCTTAATTACTTTTCTTCTGCTATTATAAGATACCATGACCAAGGCAACTTATAGAAGAAATAGAGTGAATCTTTGATCAGCATGGGTGGAGAGGGTCACAGCAGACAGGAAGACATGGCAATGAAGCAGTAGCTAGCAGCTTACATCTTGGTCTTCAAGCACTAGGCAGAGAGAGCTATCTTGGAATGGCATGGGGTTTTGAAACCTTAAAGTCCTCCCCCAGTGAAACAACTCTTCCAAAATGGCCACACCTCCTAATCCTTCCCAAACAGTTCCTTCCACTGGGTCCAAGCATTCAAAAAATAAGCTAATTGGGGATACACGGAACTTTTACCATCTCCTTTTCTAGAAATATACAATAAGGACCCTCAAAATGTTGAACAATGACAACAACCCACACATTGCAATCAACTAGTAGGTCATGGGGATAAATAATGGGCAGTTTGTTTTATACTATGTTGCTGAAATCTTATGTTTGATAGGTTATGTTTGATAGGTTATATTAAATACATTTGAACTTATGGTATTACCAATGAATTTATTATGAAATAACTCCATCATGAGTAGAAAAGTTCCTTTAATGACATTTTATCTCAATCTACTTATTAAAAAAGACTTAACAAAAAAGTCCTGCTGCACATAATAATAAGGCAATGGAGACCAATAATCTGGATTCTGCCACCAATTACATAAATGCCCATATTTAAATAGCTACCTGCTGCGTCCTATACTGAACTTGCTTGGAAAATGAAGAAATTGGAATTGGAATTGTCTAGCATCTTTCCTTATTTTAATGTGCTATAATCTTATAAACATGTGTGAAAGCAATTTGACACATTAAAAGGAGTTTTAAAATATCAGCCATCATTATCACATATTGCCTCCTTGCTGAGAAATTGGCAGTGTCCCATGGTGAAATACCATCAGCATGCAATCTTGGGGGAAAGTATGCCCCAAATAGAGCATTTTCTTTAAAATAAGACTATATATTTTCATGCAATTCTCAGGTGCTTATGGGATGCCTCAAAGGATATGAGGGCATATTTATTTTTTCAATGTAATCCCATTTTCTTGAGCAAAGAAACTATAAGGAGAATCCTCCATGAAATATATTTGTACAACTTCCCTGGAAATATAAATGGATTTGGAAAGAAGCAATGACTTATGTGCTCTGTGTAATTGAAACCATGGTAAAACTGTCCCGTATTACACTGTGTTACAGATTTGGAGAAAAGGAGGACTCAACACAGACATTTTTAAAGTTACAGCTAACTATGTGAAAAGCACAAAAGAGGTAATTTTAGCAAAAACTTCCAGTATTAATGGGTTTAGGAATCTCAGAAAGTTAGTTCAATTATCTGAATATTCCCAGTTCACAATGAAGATGAGCTTCACATTCAGTTATGAAAAGCTTATTGTCCCTTTTAGTCTTATAGGTTGATTATACCAACAGAATTGTTTCAACATGGTTTCCCTTCGAGAGGCTAAATTCACTAAGCTTGGAGTTATCTGAGTGTTTTTCACCCAAGGTAATTTGGGATATCTTGAGAGGTGATAGTCTAGTCTCTATTTTAGTACTGAACACTACTGGAAATGGAACTCAAGGTCTTGTGAATTCTACCACTAAGCTATAGCCTAGTCACAAATTGTAATAATTTAGTTCAGGATGATTTATGTCAATTACCTGTGGCACTTAGGAAATCTATAAACATATGCATAGTGGTATTCTCACACAGTTGACATCATAAATAGGCATAGCAGAAGGAGAAAACAAAAAGTATTGGTTGCCTAAAACAGCATGACCATGAGCTGTAGGAAAATCACCAGAAATTATCCTAGTCTTATTTCATAAAGTCCTTTTATGTCCCTGTATTACTTGTCTGATTCTAGGAAATTGTGGTCATTAATGATAATTTTTATTAAAAAGTAATTTTCCTGGGCTATGTGCAGTATCTGACACATTAATACTAGCACTCAAAAGCCAGAAGCAGGCAGAGATCTGACTTCTAGGACAGCCTGGTCTACAAAGAAAGTTCCAGGCCAGCCAGCTCTACCTAGTACTAAAACTGTTTCCAAGTACACAGCCTTCTACAGTTTAGAATAAGTCAATTTTGTGTTCTACTTGGGAGGTCTACAAATGTTAGACTCAGTTGTTGTAGGATTTGACACTTCTCAAGTTGTTAGTTTTTCATAGTTATTCTCAGTTGTCCATGTGGGTTATTTTTCCTCTTCCTCTGTTCCACACTTCCTAGTCAGCCTGTTTATTGAAACTTAAGACATGAACTTATTATTTATGGAAGCAACAGCTTTGCTTGCCCATGACTCATTCTTTGCCTTCAGGGTAACGCGGTAGGAGCCAGATGTTACCCCGAGTGTAAACATTCCCCTTCCCATATCTACTTTGGCATTATGAATATGGGGGCTTGTGTAGGAACTACTACACAACTGCTACTCCTTTTGCCAAATAGATGGATGGATCTTTGCTCCCTGGTGTTTTATAATCTTTTCAGTCATGAACAAATGGCACCAGGGATTTGTCCCACTTTGAAATGAGAAAAAAAAATACAGTCATAGGCAATAAACAGCTTATTATCTCTAGCAGTCTTAATCTGCTGCATCATCCTGAAACATTAACTGTTCTCTCTTTTATCCAACTTCCATTCTCCGGGGTATAATTATCTAAAGGCAGAAATATTCTTTTTTTTTCCTTCTGGGACCCACATTACTGGGTCAAAGCATCAAACCTTCAACTTACTAGTCATCTCATGTTACAAAGTCTGATACACACACACACACACACACACACACACACACACAGTACATAGTACACAAATTCTTTGTTCTTCACAAATTCTCTCTTTTGCTTCAAATCTACAATCTAAACTTCTACTTGAACTCTCCATAGACATGCTTTTGGTGAGCACCTGAAATGCAACATAAACCATTCATCTTCCTGTTTTAACCCATTCATTCACAGAATTAGTCACTTAGTTACTTGCTTTTGTTTTACAACCATAGAGTTAAGGAGATAAAGAGCTTGATGATCCCTCTCACCTTCTACAGCTTCTCACCACTTCACAAAGATCTCAATAATTTTTCTATGACTCAGGCACTAAGAATCCAGTAGTGACCAAGGGAGTAAAACTGTCTGTTCACAGAAGTTTTTATTGCAGTAGAAAGAAACATAAGCAAACCATTACAAAGTATAATTGGTGTGAATAAACATTAAGAATAGTAAGAAGAGAAAATTTGAACTATATTACCAGGTAGGGTCATACTAAAATATGCCAACTTTGATCTCTGACATAGCCCATGAATTCAGAACGGCTGTGATGTTGCTCAGTGATAGACTGCTTGACTCACAGTCATGAGACCCTACCTTTAATTTACCATGCCAGGATGAAGAAAGGAACAGATTTGACTTCTATAATAGGACAACTGAGCCACACAGATACAAGTTCCATCATTTTGATACAGCCACACAGAGTGAACATCCCTCAAAAAATATAACTCTCACCAAAATATAAATCATGACCAAGACTCATGCTTTGAGGGAACCAGGACCTGACTCCCAACTATACTCAGTTCCTCTGTCCATTCTTTCTAACAGTGGTGGCCCAATGCATCCTTGAGTATCAATGCTGAACAGAAAGGAAAGGAAGGGGAATTTTTATGTTGGAACATCCTGAATATTCTGTGCCCCCAAGGGACACATCCATAAAGATCCCTAAGAAATTTAGATTTCTATTTACATTTGAAGACCTAATTTGTTTGAAAGGAGAAACTCAGGATTTAATTCTGTTTCTGCAGTGCTTATTCAACAAAAGCTTATACCAGGTTTTGTGGGATCAGTTCCCCAGGAAGATGAAGGCTGAGAGCAAAGCACTTTAGGGTTTACAGCTTTCATAGAATCCCCCTGGGGGATGGGGATCACTGCTTTGTTCATATTGTGCATAAAATGGTTATACATATATATTCAATGATAATGCTCTTGCCTCTTTCTAACCAGATTTTTACTACATATGTCCACTATACAAGGAATGTGATGGAAGGTTTGCATAACAGCATAAGCTCTAACTCCCATGCCTGTTCATGATAAAATGTGAACCATGAATTATGGCATTTTTAAGAAGAAGGGTGTAATAAATTTACAAACAAAAAATAGATGCATATCTTGTGAATAACTGATATCACTGCAAGAAAATGTGGGCAAATGAGACAAGAGAAATAATCAAAAGTGAAATCAAGGAGTTAGTGAGTGAGCTAAAACCAATACTGGGAACTTCTCATGTCACAGAGGAAATCCATGCAAGGACACCAACATCTCAGATCTACTCTAAAAAGTAGTTGAATTTCAAGTTTAAAGAAAAGCTACAACATCCCCCTTGCATATAAACTGTAAATATTAACCTATATTTTGGCACTAAACATGTGCTACTTGCATACAAACATAGAAAGAGACAGATTATCTTGAAATGGCACAGATTCAACTACACATGGCTGTTCTTGGGAACTGTGAGACAAGCACTAATCAGATCATCAATAAAGCAAGTCAATATGAAAGGATAAATGGGTTCATGAAACAGACAAGGAAACACAGCATGAACTAAAAGGCTGAAGAACTAGGAATGTCTCAGAAATTTATCCCTTCTCCATATATATCTTTAGTGAACTAAAGTGAAAAGTGATAGATTGATGATAGATGATAGATAGATAGATAGATAGATAGATAGATAATAGATATTAATAAATTATACATTTAATGCATGATAGGTATTAATAAATAGATATATAAATAATAGAAGACAAATGTATAGACAAACAGATAGACCTGAAAAACAAAGAAAAATGGGTAGAAAAAAATTGGTAGGAAAACCAATTGGTTTTAACAAGATAGTGTAACAAGGAAAGCCCTTAGAGGTTTTTATAAGCAGCTGCTCTGTGGTCATTTTCTGTTTCTCTGCCATTGCTTTTACAACTAGATCTTAAATAAATCCCTCTAGACAGGAGGTAAAAAAAAAATGGATATCATCATTGGAATTAATAACACAAAATGCAATAATGACCACAATTAAGTCTAATCAAGATTATGACAGCATAATTAGTGCCTCAAGTAGAGAGGGCTGTACATTGTTATACATCTTCATCAAAATGGACTTTTAAAAAAGTAATTGCTTTGTACTCTTGTAAAACCATTCCTGTTGGAATATATTTTTCTGAGTTGAGGTTTTTCTTTTCCTCAAATCTGAACATCAATAGTCTCTGACAGTCAGGTTAAAATGCTGATGCATCTTAAAATCTAATCTCCCTTCCTGCTTTCTGAATTTGATTCTGCACACTGTGAGCTCTGCACAAAAGAGAAAAAAGTTATACTCAGAAACTCTCTTCATTTGTGGACCAAAATAAGTAATTTCCATATAGAGTACCAATCCATCTTCCTAATTGACACTATGTAGAAGAAAAATAAAGCAAGTCGATAATTTGCAAAGAAAATTAACCTCATTGGCATCATGTGGGCAAGACCTGAACTTCCTTATAAAAATGGTTTCTTTCTTCAAGAACCATTATATTCCAGCAACATGGGTTTTTTTCCTGGGGGATTGGTACAAGAGAATCTTCACAAAGATATACTAATCCATATAAAATCATCTCTTCAGGAAAAGGAATGCAGAGAGAGAACAACATGAAAACAGCACTGTAAAAGAATTTTATTTCCCACAGATGAAAATGTTTCTGTGGAGTTGTTATAACTTCCCCCTCTAAAAATATAATTGCTACATCTTAAAGTCAGGCCTATCATAGACCAAAAAAAAAAAGTAGTATAAGAAAGAAGTGAAAACAAAAGTATAAAGCAAAGTAAATAAGTAATGATAACAAAAGCATACCAATATGCTTGCCAGAGCAAAATTGTTAGTGATATTTCTTTTTCCTCTTTCACTAGAATGTCTGTCTTAAAAGTTCAGAGTGTTAGCTCCTGGATCCTTATGTACTTCTCAGAAAGGTATATCAAACTCAGCAACACCTCACTGCAATCTTTGCCTCCTTTATGAGACAAGAATAGATGACAGGGTCTCCTGATAGCAGGCACATAGCACAGATCACATATGAACCGAGCCTGCTGACTTGTGGTATAGGATGGCCCTCATCATCAGAACTTTTAAGAGCAAAAGATACCCAGCTTTGTCAGGGGAGAGTGAAGCCTCTTTCGCCTCAGACTCCCACTGTTCTGCAAGTAACATTAATAAATCTGTTACGATAAAGAGTAGTTTGTTCTTGGCACTTTTCCTTCAAACTGAGTCCCTCAACACTATCCCAAGACAAAGCTCTCTTCTTCCATAGAAACTCAGCTTTTACATTTTTTCAAGTTTTATATTTTATAGGCAGTTTTTCTGCAGTGATTTTTTTTGGGGGGAATCTAAACTAATGTCTATTCATAGTCGGGATCAGGTAGAGATGGAATCTTCCATTCCTACCAAGAAATACAAAAGGATGTGTGTTTTGCTCTGCTGAGTTACAAGATGGTTGACTGAGAAAGACTTATAATTGCCTATTGTGTAAGGCAGGAGACACTGTCAAGAGAACAAAACGACAGCCTACAGACTGGGAAAAGATCTTCACCAACCCTACGTCTGACAAAGGTCTAATATCCAAAATATATAAAGAACTCAAGAAATTAAACACCATCAAACCAAATAACCCAATTGAGAAATGGTGCTTGGAACTAAACAGAGAATTCTCAACAGAGGAATATCAACTGGCTGAGAAACACTTAAAGAAATATTCAACCTCCTTAATCATCAGGGAAATGCAAATCAAAACAACTCTGAGATTCCATCTTACACCCATCAGAATGGCTAAGATCAAAAATTCAAGTGACAACACATGCTGGCGAGGATGTGGGGAGAGAGGAACACTCCTTCATTGCTGGTAGGAATGCAAACTAGTACAACCACTTTGGAAATCTATCTGGTGCTATCTCAGAAAACTGGGAATAGGGCTTCTTCAAGACCCAGCTATTCCACTCCTTGGAATATATCCAGAAGATGCTCCAGCACACAACAAGAAAATTTGCTCAGCCATGTTCATAGCAGCCTTATTCATAATAGCCAGAACATGGAAACAGCCTAAGTGTCCCTCAATAAAAGAATGGATAAAGAAACTGTGGTACATATACACTATGGAATACTATTCAGCTATTAAAAACAAGGAATTCCCGAAATTTGTGGATAAATGAATTGAGCTAAAATGATCATAATGAGTGAGTTAACCCAGAAGCAGAAAGACTCAAATGGTATATATTCACTTATATCTGCATATTAGCCCAAGGGGCATGTCCCATGAAAGCCTTCACTTACCAGGAAACTGAGACAGAGGGGAGGACATTCTATTGGGACTCTAGATGAGAGAAGCATGGGAGAATGGCAAAGTAGAAGGATCCAGAGGGTCCTAGAAACCTACAAGTATAACATTATGATAGGCAGATTTGGGCCCAGGGGTCCCACTCAAACTAAGGCACCAGCCAAGGACAATACAGGAGGTAAACCTTAAACCCCTACCCAGATCTAGCCAATGGACAGAACATTCTCCACAGTAGAGTGGATAGTGGGATATTACTTTCTCACATACTCTGGTGCCTCACCTTTGACCATGTCCCCTGGAGGGGGAGACCTGGTGGCACTCAGAGGAAGGACAGCAGGTTACCGAGAAGAGACTTGATACCCTATGAGCATATACAGGGGGAGGTAATCCCCCTCAGGAACAGTCATAGGGGAGGGGAATAAGGGGAAAAGAGGAGGGAGGGAAGAATCGGAGGATACAAGGGATGAGATAACCATTGAGCTGTAACAAGAATAAATTAATAAAGGAAAAAAAAATAATTGCCTATTGATGATGAGTTCACTTCTATTGCATTGTATATAAGGGAAATATATTAGAAATCTTCCTTATACACAGTAGTCACAAAGGGACTTGATTGCAGATAGAAAGTCAACTAAAAAAGCAAACAATAACAACAGAGAACTAGCGTTTCTACAGCCACTTAACACGAATGATGTTAGACCCATTCGTCTGCTGCGGAAGTGGGATCAGACAAAAATCCATCCAAGAGAGCAAAATTAAAAATGATCTATAATTATAACATAAAAGCCCCATTAATAATGATTTTTAAACAAATTAAAATGATTTTAATAAAAAGATCTAGGCCAACTTCAAGCACTATGAAAAAAGAAGATAAATTATAACACTAAACAATAGAAACTTGGAACAATGATGCATTTTTGAAGAAGTCCTTGCTGAATATACACACGCATTTAAATAAATTGGAGAAGTAGTGAACTCAAGAAGAGAAAAAGAAAGTAGCATCAAATAATTGGTTGATAAAAGGAACAATGGAAGAAAAAACTTAGAGCATACAGTTTTAATACACAAAAAAACTTGGTATAAAAACCCATTTGCAAAGTGGACACAGGATAAAGAGTCAGCCACCTCACACAAAGAAGTACAGAGCATCAAAAGTCACTAATGTAAACTAAAGAAAGGGCTGTGTTTCACAATAAGTCCTAGATTAGCCTGAGCTACATAGCAAGAACCTATCTCAGAAAAAAATGGAGGAAGAGAATGGAGAGTTCAAGGTTACCCTTGGATACACAGTAAGAGCTTATCTCAGTCTGTACTACATGAGACCATGTCTTTTTTTTTTTAAGCTATAGAACAATAAGATTGTGACCACCAGAGAAAAGGGCAGCTTTCTCATCAAAACACAAGAAGTAAATATCCCAATAGATTCCAGGTGTTGACAGAGAAAAGTCACACCAGAAAACTAACCTAAAAGCAGCAGGAATATCCCTCAGGAATGAAGGTGAAAGTCACACATTCTCCTTAGGAAAAAAGCAGGTAATTTTCTATTCCTATGTCTTTTGAATGTCTATATGAAGTCTCCTAAACAGAACATGGCAAAAATCTTTGTACCACCATGAAGAAAAGAACAAAAAGAATGTAATAGGCAAAATAAGAAATGTTCTTGTTTTGATTAAATTCATGAGTCTTTGACATGGTTTTAATGGATGTACAGGAAATATATAGCATATTTGCTTTTTTAAAATGTAGGAGGTGAGAAGGGAAGCAGGGTCCCCACATGGCACCTGAGCTGATCATGGGATAGAGGTAAACGCATAGAGCAGTCATGTACATAGAGCAGTCATGTACATAGAGCAGTCGTGTACATAGAGCAGTCATGTATATAGAGCAGTCGTGTACATAGAGCAGTCATGTACATAGAGCAGTCATGTACATAGAGCAGTCGTGTACATAGAGCAGTCGTGTACATAGAGCAGTCATGTACATAGAGCAGTCATGTACATAGAGCAGTCGTGTACATAGAGCAGTCATGTACATAGAGCAGTCGTGTACATAGAGCAGTCGTGTACATAGAGCAGTCATGTACATAGAGCAGTCATGTACATAGAGCAGTCGTGTACATAGAGCAGTCGTGTACATAGAGCAGTCGTGTACATAGAGCAGTCGTGTACATAGAGCAGTCATGTACATAGAGCAGTCATGTACATAGAGCAGTCGTGTACATAGAGCAGTCGTGTACATAGAGCAGTCGTGTACATAGAGCAGTCGTGTACATAGAGCAGTCGTGTACATAGAGCAGTCGTGTACATAGAGCAGTCGTGTACATAGAGCAGTCATGTACATAGAGCAGTCATGTACATAGAGCAGTCATGTACATAGAGCAGTCATGTACATAGAGCAGTCATGTACATACAGCAGTCATGTACATAGAGCAGTCATGTACATAGAGCAGTCATGTACATAGAGCAGTCATGTACATAGAGCAGTCGTGTACATACAGCAGTCGTGTACATACAGCAGTCGTGTACATAGAGCAGTCGTGTACATAGAGCAGTCGTGTACATAGAGCAGTCGTGTACATAGAGCAGTCGTGTACATAGAGCAGTCATGTACATAGAGCAGTCATGTACGTAGAGCAGTCATGTACATAGAGCAGTCATGTACATAGAGCAGTCGTGTACATAGAGCAGTCATGTACATAGAGCAGTCATGTACATAGAGCAGTCATGTACATAGAGCAGTCATGTACATAGAGCAGTCGTGTACGTGGAGCAGTCGTGTACAATGCTCTTTAAAGACACACTCAAAGGTGCTGTTGCGATGCTAATGAGGTGAATATCTTGTCCATAAAAGCCAACATACCAGAATAAACTTTTTAAAAATTTGTAAATTTCCCCTTCTGTCAGAGACCTAGGGGAGGGGAATAAAATGAGAGGGAGAGAGGGAGAAAGAGAAGATACAAGTGAGGGGATAACAAATGAGATGTAATTTGAATAAATTACTTAAATAAAAAGAAAAAAAGAAGATGGCATATGGTCCAGTTAGCCATAATATTAAATAAAAAAAAAAAGAGTAGCACCGCAGAGAGCTCTCACTGAACACAGCAATAAAACATCTAAAGTTTAGTAGGAACAGTGAGCATTACCGTCAATGGATTTTTATAACGTTCGCTTATTTACTCATGTATTTATTCGGTGTGTGTGTGTTGTGTGTGTATGTGTGTTTTGTGTGTGTGTGTGTGTGTGTGTGTGTGTTTGCACCATGGTGCATTTGCATTCGTAGAGATCAAAGGCCAACTTTCAGGAATCTATTATCTCTTTTTACCATGTGGGACCTGGAACCCCAACTCAGGTTGTTAGACTTGGAAGGAGATTTACTACAAAGGCTGAGGAATTGAGTATAATCTAGTATAACATTATTCAAATATTTGCAAACAAGTACTAAATAGCCTACTCTGTTAGTTACATTACTCTGTCCAAGTTAGCCTTAACTGTTAACATCACCTAAAATCATTGGAGTACTAATGGAGGGATTACCCAAATGAGACTGACCTGTAGTCATGTTTGCGGAGGATGGCCATAATTGTTAATTGATGCCCCAATTAACAAAGCCCACTGTGAGCAGTACCATCCCTAGGCAAGGTGGTCTTGAGCTGTGTGAGGAAGCAAGCTGAGTTTACGGCATCCTGAGAACCAGCTGGGAAAGTCTCTCCATGGTTCCTATTAGACTTCCTGGCTGGAGGGTGAGTTCCTTGTCTGGAGGAAATGCTGTGTGGAACAGCAAGCAAGCTTGCCTTCAGGTTCCTGCCTTGAGCCCCTGACTTGACTTCTCACAGTGATAGATCGTGATTGGCAACGGTATGCTGAATAATACATGTCTCAAAGAAGAAGTCATCAATAAATTTAAAAATAGTTCAAATAAAAATAAAATAACAAGACAATGTTTTAAAATATGTACATTCAGCAAAAGCTTTTAGAGGAAAGTTTGTAGCATTCAATGTATGTATTAGAGATTAATGCATAATGTAATCTAGTACACAGTAAGAAAGTAAGGAAAAAAAATGAGCAAAAGTTAAAGAAATTGAAAATAGAAAGTAAGAAAATAACTGAGCCAGGAAGTGATGGCTCACATTCAATGTCAGAATTTGGGAGGCAGAATTTCTGTGAGTTTGGGGCCAGACTACTACTCTAAAGAAGCAAGGTCCAGAATAGCCAGGGCTATAAAAAGAAATCCTGTCTTAGAAAAAGAAAAAAATGAAAGCAAAGAAAAAGATCATTTAGTGAAATAAATTAAACTGTTGAACCTTTCATTAGGCTATGATAATATAAGACTTTAGTAGACTCATCTTTCAGAGTCTCCAATCAATCCAGCTTAGGTGATGACAAGAAATCTGTGATTTTTGTATGAACTCAGGTGAATTTTATGCAAGAACAGCTTGAACGAGAGTAGAAAAAGGCCAGACTAAAAGAAAAGAAACTATTTTTTCTCATTTTAATCACAGGTATGAAAGACAGTAAAGGCCAGAAATAAACCTGTCAATAGAGAAAAGAGTATAATTTGGGAGCATATTGAAAGATAGGATTTGAAGGAAATAATGCCATAATTAACTGTTAGAAAAATATGGAAAAATATTTCAAAGATGGCTTGTGTTCTGTGATTTGCATGCGGGGTGGCTCTTAGTGAGCTTTGTGTATGTATAAGATGACCCAGGTTGGAGGCTGAAGGTAAAGACAACACAGGAGAATTAATACAATATATTTAGTACAGTATTTAATATATGATCAAATTATAATGAATATATGTAAAAAGAATAATTTTGTTTTCAAGACGTTGAATTTAAATCACCATGGTGATATCCAGACATAATGAGATTTGTCCATTAGAGTAAAATAAAAGAAATGTAGACCAGAGCCCTGATGATTATTAGTAATTAGTAGTGAAAACAAAATTTGAATCATTCAGATCTTGATCCATGGTGACACACAAATGCTCCAGTTAAGGACACAAGACACTTGAAGTACAAAGCATGAAGCGAGCCATCAGTTTGATTCTGTGGTCCTATAAAGTACTGGGTTAGCTGTGCACACTCTAACCAGTGTCCAGTGACTCTTCACAACACTGTGAGAGCTCAATTTTCACACCCAGCTGAAGTGCCCTGATAGCGCTGTCTGCTCCAGCTTCTCATTCTTTGGAGTCCCTTCAACACCCAGCTGGTGGAACATCTCTCACTTGCATGCTGAAGCTGTTAGTGTGTAGAGTACCCCTAACTTGGACATATATTCTCCAAAAAGTAAAATACCCTGCAAACTGAGTAAAACAGCACTGGGATATCCGCCCACTTCCTTCCTTCCTTCCTTCCTTCCTTCCTTCCTTCCTTTCTTCCTTTCTTTCTTTCTTCTTTGTTACTTTTTAAATATTTTATTAATTTACTCATATTACATCTCAATTGTTAGTCCATCTCTTGTATCCTCCCATTCCTCCCTCCCTCCCACTTTCCCCTACCCCCCTCCCCTATGTCTGTGACTGAGGGAGACCTCTTCCCCCTGTATATGCTCATAGGGTATCAAGTCTCTTCTTAGTAGCCTGCTATCCTTCCTCTGAGGGACACCAGGCCTCCCCATCCAGGGGATGTGGTCAAAAATGGGAAACCAGAGTTCATGTGAAAGTCAGTCTTCACTCTCCACTCAGTGATGGAGAATGTCCTGTCCATCAGCTAGATCTGGGTAGGGGTTTGAAGTTTACTTCCTGTATTGTCATTGGCTGGTGTCATAGTTTGAGCAGGACCCCTTGGCCCAGATCCACCCATCATAATGTTCTTCTTGTACATTTCTAGGACCCTCTGGATCCTTCTATTTCCCCATTCTCCCATGCTTCTCTCACCTAGAGTCCCAATAGGATGTCTTCCCCTCTGACCCACTTTCCTGGTAAGTGAACACTTTCATGGTACATTCCCCTTGGGCTAGTGTGCAGATATAAGTGAATATATACCATTTGCTTCTGGGTGTACTCACTAATTATGGCCATTTCTAGTTCAATCCATTTGTCCACAAATTTCAGGAATTCCTTGTTTTTAATAGCTGAGTAGTATTCCATAGTGTAAATGTACCACAGTTTCTTTATCCATTCTTCTACTGAGGGACACTTAGGTTGTTGCCATGTTCTGGCTATTATGAATAAGACCGTTATGAACATGGTTGAGCATATGTCCCTGTTGTGTGGTGGAGCATTTTCTGGGTATATTCCAAGGAGTGGAATAGCTGGGTCTTAAGGAAGCCCTATTCCCAGTTTTCTGAGAAAGTGCCAGATAGATTTCCAAAGTGGTTGTACCAGTTTGCATTCCTACCAGCAATGAAGGAGGGTTCCCCTTTCTCCACATCCTCATCAGCATTGAATTTTTTATTTTAGCCATTCTGATGGGTGTAAAATGGAATCTCAGTGTCGTTTTGATTTGCATTTCTCTGATGACTAACGACGTTGAGCATTTCTTTAAGTGTTTCTCAACCATTTGATATTCCTCTGTTGAGAATTCTCTGTTTAGTTCCAAGCCCCATTTCTCAATTGGGTTATTTGGTTTGTTGGTGTTTAATTTCTTGAGTTCTTTATATATTTTGGATAATAGACCTTTGTCAGATGTAGGGTTGGTGAACATCTTTTCCCAGTCTGTAGGCTGTCATTTTATTCTGTTGACAGTGCCTCCTGTCTTACAGAAGCTTCTCAGCCTCATGAGGTCCCATTTATTAATTGTTGACCTTAAGGCCTGGACTGTTGGAGTTCTGTTCAGGAAGTTGTCTCCTGTGCCAGTGTGTTCCAGGCTCTTCCCCACTTTTTTTCTCTAACTGATTTAATGTCTCTGGTTTTATGTTGAAGTCTTTAATCCACTTGGGCTTAAGTTTTATGCATGATGACAAATATGGGTCTAATTGCATTTTTCTACATGTAGAAATCCAGTTAGACCAGCACTGTTTGTTGAAGGTGCTATTGTTTTTTCACTGAGTAGATTTGCCTTCGTCAAAAATCAGATGACCAAATGTGTGTGGACCATCTCTGCATCTTCGATTCGATTCCACTGATCCACCAGCCTACTGCTGTGCCAGTACCATGCTGTTTTAATTACTGTTGCTCTGTAGTACAGCTTGAGATCAGGCATGGAGATTCCTCCAGGGGATCTTTTATTGTATAGGACTGTTTTTGCTATTCTGGGCTTTTTGTTTCTCCATATAAAGTTGAGAATTGATCTTTCAATGTCTTAAAAATATTTTGTAGGTATTTTGATGGGGATTGCATTGAATCTGTAAATAACTTTTGGTAAGATGGCCATTTTTACTACATTAATTCTCCCAATCAATGAGCAAGGGAGATCCCTCCATCTTCTGATGTCATCTTCAATCTCTTTCTTCAGAGATTTAAAAACAAGTCCTTCACTTGCTTGGTTAGAGTTATATGGAATATTCTTCTTCAGACATCATTTTTACCTCCTATGATGATCAGAGAAAGGAAAATATTTATAGCATTTGTAAGGTATTCTGCCTTTCCAACAGTGACCAAGGCAACAATATTTCTGTCACGTATCCCAGTGGAGAAGAAATATAGAAAATAATGTGTGTTCAATTAGTTGTGCAGCCTCCAGCTCAGCATGTATGAAGCAGGGCCCTCAATACCTCTGACTGTCAGACCTTTAGCCATTAAAGTAATAATAACTTCCTTTCCCAGGTCCTGCTACATATGACTATAGAACTACAAACAGACTTAGCTGCTAGGATTCAATAAGCCATTCGGCAAAATTAGACACCATAGACCTAAAATGAAATAGACTCTGAGACTGAGGAAAGAGTATAGGTTAGACTTTATGATTGTAATACAAAATAAAACTAAGAAAGCAGTGTACCCTTCTCCTGAAAAGACAATGTGAGAGACTGTACTAGAAATATGTGGCAGTGACAAGCTTATACATGCCATTTGTTGATAATTAGCATGATTTCTTGATGAAGCACAGTCATAAGGCCAGCTTGCATTGGGGCAAGATGCACGTTAGAATACTGGTTGGGTAGCCTGATCTCACCTAGGATAAGGATTTGTTTCAGATACAAGGTAATCTCAGCCAAGCAACCAGGTGAATTTATTCTTCCATAAGTATACTGCACATACTTTAATGTTCTCTCTTAAAGTACTGACAAATGAAGGTCTGTACAAATGATGGATACAGAAAGAAATCACCCACTTAGGAAAGTAAAAAATAATGCAGAAATATCACAAAGGGGATTAATGTCTTGTGCAGGTGCTGCCAGCTCCAAGTGCTGGCTCTTCAAGCATGGAGTCCTGAGAGTCCTGACACTACATATTTTCTTTCCTAGAGAAGAATGACAGGAAAACCATGTGAAATTCTGCAGTGACCCTTATTTACCAAGCTTGCAACTAAAAGCAATGCTATTACTCGCTGCTATTGCAACCAAATAGAAATTGATAATATGAATCATCTATCAACATTAAATACAACAAGCTCCTTTGATAGCAACGCTCATGGTTATTTTCCATCTCTAATCAAGTTGGATGACATTTTATCCTGTTTAACTGAACAGTCATATCTGGTTAATCTCTTAAAATATTGTTACTAAAGTTGGCTAGACAGAATATACATTTATGACTATTCTACCATCAGGAAATATCAATCTATTCCATTCCAATGGACACAAATTCTAGAGAAAGGGTTAACCAATGTGCAGGAGCCTAGACTTAGATGTGGGGTTAAACGCCAGCCCTTGGCGATGCTGCAGCCTACTGTCATATCTCCTACATACTCCACCAGATTATCCTAGGAGCCCACTTCTCTCACTGATTTGTTTAAACTTCCTTTTCTCCCCACTTGTTCTGCATTCTTCCTTTATCCTATATACCTACCATTCCACCACAATCATTCTAAAAGACTTTTAAACTTTCTAAGGTACCATATACCAGCTTTTCTTTTTCTGTTTTATGGTCACTACTGGTCTGTGCAGTAGGAGCTAATTGATTTTAAGTGTGTCTTTGCTTCTATTTTGTATTTATTTGTTTATTTCTACAATTTTATGTGTATAAGCCTTGTATCATGACCAGTTTGTAAAAAGCCAATGGGAAAATATTCAGCAAAGAAATTGAGATTTTAAAAAGTAGAAATGTTAGGAATGGAAAACTCTATGAATAATAAATAATATTAGAGATGAGAGACAAGGTTGAGAAAAATATGTTAAAATACCTGTAAAAATTCTTGGATATAACCAAGAAACTAAACCTAAGAATTCACAGGATAGAAGTAGCTTAGTAAAAATTAATGCCACAGGCAATCTTTTCAATGAGATTATAAAATAAAATTTCCCCAAAAGGAAAAGAAATAGATATCTATAGAGAGAGGCATTTAGAACCCCCAAGAGACATGAATAATGAAAAGTATCTCCATGACATATTAAAGTGTCAAATATTTGACATATTAAGATGTCAAACTACGAGCAAAGAAACAATATTAAAACCTGAATTGGAAAACATGGACCCATGGAAGCAGTCAGACCAGAATATCTTCACATCCCACATCAATAACCATGAAAACAAAGGGAGCATTAAAGGGCTTTTTAAGCCCTAAAGTAAATAAACCCAAACATTACTGCTAGGACCAGCAATGTTATACATTTTTAATATATAAGGACATTTTGATATAAGCACAAAGTAATTAGTAATGCTTAGCTATTAACTTCATATTAATTTTATACAATTAATTTGAAATATAAATTTAACTATATATACATATATGTATGTGTATATATTACACATATGAAATGTTGTGTGCATGCACATTTGTGTGCAGATTCAAATGGAGTTCAGAAGAAGGAATCAGATACCCTGGAACTGGAGTTACATGTGGTTGTACATCACCTAATATAAGTGTTAGGAACCACATTCTGGTCCTAAATGATTAGCCATCTTTCCAGCCCCTAATTTCTTCTTTCTAATCTGAATTAATGACAGTATGTGTAAACACATAGGTCAAAATGTGATTGATAAGGCAATTAAGAAAAAAAAACAACCCTTTCTACTTCTAGTAGTAGATGCTTCTATTAACAACGCAGCTTTAAATGGCTCTGAGTACTTGGATTTATAGTTTCTAAAAATGTCAATTTAAATAAGAAATTTTAAATTGCAGAGTCTTATTATATGCTTTCTTTTCTTTGTTAATGTTTCTGTTCTTATGGGCAAAACACCATGACCAAAATCTACTAGAGGAGAAAATTATTTATTTCAGTTTAGAGTTATAGTCCATCAGGAAAGAAGTGCGGACAAGACCTTAAGGAAGGACCTGGATGCAGGAGCTGATGTGTGGGCCATGGAGACATCCTGCTTATTGGCTTCTTCTTTAAGCCTTGCTAGGTTTGCTTTTTTATCCAACCTAGGGCCACCTGCTCAGAGGTGGCACACCCACAGTGTGCTGGGACCTCCCACAGCAATCGCTTATCAATAAGATGCCCCATTGACTTAGCTATAGGCCAGTCTTATGGAAGCATTTTCTTGGTTGAAGTTCATCCTTCTCATACAACTCCAGTGTGTGTCAAGTTGACAACAAGAACAAAATGCCAAGCCAGAACATTAGTCTTAAGTTCTAAGAGTCAAAACTCTAATCCAGAAATCCACATTCTCTGCTGCATGTGTTAATAAAATTTTAATGCAATCACATTTCCTTTCGTATATAAAAGCATTTTATTTTTATCAATCCACTCCTCATTCTTCCCTCCAATTTCTACAAGCTCCCTCCCACTCACATCTCTCTCCCAGTTTCATTTCCAGTTACTGCTGTCTTCAGGCATGGGAATACAGGGATATTTACTGTAGCATGGGCAAACAACCATGGGTCCCAGGCCTGAAGAAAACTGACTTTCTCTCCCACTGTCAATTTCCCATAGTTTCTCAACTGTGAGTGGAGCCTTGTGGGTACACATTCCCCAAGCCATGCTGGAATATTGACAGATTGATCTTGGTCTAGCCTTGTGTAGCAAGCACAGCTGTTACAAATGCATGAATGCAACTGCCCGTTATGTCCTGAAGATATATTCCTAGATGGCCTCCTTAACTTCTGGCTCCTACAATCTTTCTTTCCCCTCTTTGTTCATGTTTCCTGAGTCTTGATTGTAAGGGTTGTGCTATAAATCTCATATGGGGATAAGAGGCCCTCCATCCATTTCCTCTTCATTTTGTGCACTGTGTTTCTCTGCCTTAACCTCTGTCTCTGATGAGGAGTGAGAGCTGTCCTACTCTATAGGTATGAAGCATATCAGTTTGGTAAGTTTTCCTCTGGGGTCTATGCACTCTCTAGCTACAGATTATCATTCAAGTTTGTAGAGCCAGGCATGAGCTCCCTCCTGTTGAGTGAGCATCAGCAATCAAAATCCTGCTCAATATCTAGAATTTAAATTAAAAAAAAAAAACCACTCACTCCACAACTTGAGCACCAAAAGCCAAAGCAACCGACCAATAAATGGGCTAATTAACTGAATAAATTGTCTCAAATAATGAAAAGCAAATGGCCAAAAAATATTTGAATTAGACTTCAATATCCTTAGCCCTTAAGGGAAATACAAATTAAAACAAATCTGAAATATTATCTCACCCAAGTTACAATGGTTATTATCAAAGCAACAAGTTACAGCTTTGGAGGATGACTTAGTCAGCAAAGTGCTTGCCTTCAAGCATGAGTACCTGAACCAACATTTTAAAAATAAAAAAGAAAGTAAGAAAAGAAAAAGGTAGGCATAGTGTTGTGCCCTTATAACCACAGCACAGGAGACTAACTGTCTAGCCACCCTAATTTACTTATGAATTGCAGACTGCAGATGGAAACAAATTAGAAAGAGAAAGAGAACTTTCCCTTAAAAACTAGTAGGTGGGGGTATGGAGAGATGGCTCAAAGGTTAAGAGCACTGACTGTTCTTCCAAAGATCCCGAGTTCAATTCCCAGCAACCACATGGTGGCTCATAACCACCATGTGACCTGGTGCCCTCTTCTGGCATGCAGGCACACATGTAGGCAGAATACTGAATAAATCTTTAAAAAACAAAGAATCAAAAAACAAAAGAAAACAGAACTAGTGGGTGGCATTTAAGGAATGCTGTGTGAGGTTGCCCTTTGGTCTCCACATGCACACACACACACACACACACACACACTCTATGCTGTGCATTGGTGAAAACATATGTACCAGTATTCATGAGAGCACACATACCAGAGGGAAAAACCAAATGAGAATGTAACAGGATGCTGAAAAACTGGAATCATATTGCATGTGATGCAAACTTTGCAGCCATTATGGAAATCACTGTGGATATGTGTTGTTTCTTTAATAGTAAATTTTAAAAACTAAAACTAAAAATAGACCCACTATATGACCAGCATGTATATATATACAAAATTTAAGTAGGGACAATTCTAGGTAAGTACACCACAGAGATACTTAGACATTCATGTTTATTACTATGGTATCCACAATATTCAAATGATCAACCATCCTAGTGGTCCATCAACAAATGCAAAGCTAATGAAACTGTGGCACATACAGAGAATAGAAATGTATCCAACTGTAAATAAAAATGAAATTATGACATTCACAAGAAAACAAATGGATGGGACTAGAGATTAATCCAAATCCAGGAAGAAAAATTTAAACACTTCCTCTCATCTGTGGACTCTAGATTTAAATGTATGCATATACGTGTGTGTGTGCGCGCGCGCGCGTGCGTGTGTTTGTGTGAGACATGAGGGTAGACATAAGAATATGAGAGGAAAGGAGGGTGTCTTTCAGCAAGAGGAGGTGGGAACAGGAGAGAACAATGGAATGCATGTGATGTGACAGCAGACAGAATGGTGTGGCAGAAGGACAGAAAGAGGCAGGAGGGGAGTGGCACACAGTGAGAGGAAAAAGCAGGAAAAATAAGGGCCAAGTACGTTATGTGTGTGACACTGTTATAGTGAAACCCACTAGATACCAAGTAAAAGCATAAACTAAAACACCGAGTTCAAACTGAGTCACATGACTTCCCAGCTGATACTACAGGCCTCTGAAGAGGCTCCGTATTTTTAAAATATCAGAAGATATAACTTAAAAACAATATAGCATCCCCATGCTGACAATTTTACTTTCCCTATCTCATTTCTAAATGATTAATTATGGTTAGCAAATTAAGTTAAATGCTAGGGTGAGGTCCCATGGCAGAGCACTTGCCTAGCATACGCGAGGCCCTAGGTTCAATCCCCAAAACCACAAAAAAAAAAGCTCAAATTTTTTATGTTTTTAGAAGTAAATGACTCATGAATTTTAAGGTGCACTCTTTTCTGAGTAACACAACAAGATCTCTGCTGGCATGAGCCAGTCTGTAATAGAAATCATCTCCTTCTTCAGTGAGGCCGGGCTACAAGTTCCACCCTACCAACAGTCACTTCGGCTGCTACACAGCCACAATTGTTGAGGCATCAAAGTACCGATAACCAGTGCATTAATAATGATCCAAAAGTGTAAGGGTGTGGATTCTTGTAATTCAGATGGACTTCAGAGAAGCTATAAAGCATTTCCTTTAGTAAACAAAGTTCTTCTTGTGGCATATTTTTTATTATAATAATTCTTGGTAATCTCATGCATCTATACAATAAAACATGGTCACATCTGTTCTCCATTTTCTTTCTCCTACTTACCCCCCACATCCTGCTCCAGTTCAGCGTGTGTGTGTGTGTGTGTGTGTGTGTGTGTGTGTGTGTGTGTGTAATACTCCACTAAGTCTCACCAGTGTTGCCCATGTATACATTAGTGTGGCCTATCCACTGGAGCATGGAAAACTTACTAGGGGCCACACTCTCAACGAAAAATAAATGTCTCCCTACTCATCAGTGTCAACCTAAGATCTGACTGATGCCCTGAAACTGCCAGAGATAAAAATCAAAGAGTGCATGCAGGCACAGGTAAGGGCTCTCTGAGTAAGACTCTAACAACACCAGAGATAAAGTCAACCACTGGACAAATGAGACCTCATGGAAATAAAAACATTCTATGCAGCAGAGAAAAGCAAAGCAAGTGAATATGCAGCCCACAAAATGGAAGTGGGCTGCTTCCAGCTGCTCATTTGTGTGTCAAGAATATACAACTAAAAAGGACAAGATAATAAGAAAATGAACACCAAATTTTAAAATGGACCATGAAAATGAATGGAAACTCTCCAAAGAAAAAAGATCCACAGCAAGGAAGCACTTTAGAAATTGCACGTGTGTGTGTTTATGAATGATTTTGTATATGTGGAGCTCATTACTACCTATGGCTTCAAGTCTCCTCTGGGGATTTTAGGAGATTTACTCTGTAGATACTGTGCAATGCTTCCCACAACCTGGCAACTCAGAGCAGTCCCTCCACCCAAGAGGTGCTGATGGAGATCTTGCTATCCTGAAGATGCCACTGGAAGGAGAAGATGCCCTCCTACCAGCACCTTGACTTGGAGATTTCTGTAGTTTTTGTCTGTCTTCAGTGATGAATTTTGCAGGTTGAGAATACTGGCTAAGTTTCTACTTTATACAGATGTGGAGATCTAAGGAATTGCTATCAACTATATGCTTCCATGAAAAAGAGGAAATATCACCTTTCCATCTATGTCTGACAAAACAGTATGAAGGCCATGGGGCTAGGAGAGGAAGAGTTAGAAACAGGATGAGGATCCCCTGATAGTAAGGTTCTCCACAGCAACAAATCATTTGGTTCGATACATTGGGAAGTCCACTGTAAAAATGAGAAGAGCCATGATGCCAGGCTACTCACAGGTTGACTACGAATGGTTCGCTTTAGTGTTAGTAATTCCCAGTTTTTATCTGGGAATTTTTCTGAATTAAAAATTTACAAAGACATGAGTTCTGTCCTTGTCAAATTCAATTAAAGATAACTTAGCTCTGCAATTTCACTGTCCTAATATCAATAACAATTTATAGAAAATCAGGACATATGCCAAAACATGCTTAAAATTTTCTCTAGTATATTTGCTAAGTACTAAGAAATCAAATGTCTCACAGTTTCAAAATCTATGGATCAGAACTGTAGATTAAAATGAAAGGTACAGATATACAATATAGATATAAGCATATGGATATGTCATTCTGCATATCAAGGATTCCTGACTCTAAGAAGAAACATCTCCAAATGTATGAGATAAGTTTCCCTTGTGTATGACTTTGGGATATGCATAACACACTTCTAAAATCTCAGTTCCTGACCTGTGAAATGAGCCTAAATATCTTCTTCCTGTGCAGAAATATAAACCAAGTGTGTTTAACATGCTCCATTTCTTCATAATGTCAGTTGTGGAATTGGTTATATGACAATTGAGGCAAATATAGTAAACTAAGGCAGTCTGACCATCTTCTTTCTATTTTAGAATACGAAAATTCCTACATCTTAGATTCAGTGGACAATGAAACTCTCATGCCTGAAATGATTCCTCCATCTGTTCCTGTTAAATCTTAGAGGTCTCTATATCACAATTTTATATGAATTAGGGCAATAAGACTCATTTAAAAATTCATATGTTTGGTTTATGTGGTATATAGACTATTAGTCTCTGAAGAAGTCTACACTTCTAACCTCCATAACCTGGAAATATGTTGCACAAAGATTACACAGATGTAATTCAGTTCTCAGGACCTCAAGATGGAATGATTACCTCGCTTACACAGATGAGACCAATCTGATCACATAATCCTTAAAAGCAGAAGAACTTCCCATGGCTAGGTGAGAAAGACAACAGAAGAAGAGAGACATTCAAAAGTACTGCTGAACTCCACCTGCCATAGACGTTTTAAAAGGAAAAAAGGGTCAAATGTTGGCAGCCTCTATCAAGCTGACAAGAAAACGAAGACCTTAAGGTTCTATACCTCAAAGGACTGAATTCTGCTACCAATTGGTATTAATAGCAAGCAAGACACCACCCTACCGACCCAGGTCCCAAAATGAACACACTTTGCCTCTCTATAAACCCAGAAAAAAAAAAACATGTCAGACGGCTGACTTGGGAACTGCAAAATAAACGTGGGGCACTTTATGTGCTTGTGGTAAGGAATTTGACTTCACCCACAGTTGGTTTCTCTCCTAGGTAGTGAGTGATGTGTAGGTTCTCAGGTGACCTGCCTGAAAAGAGGGTCTTCGTCTGACAGCTTTGGGCCATAATAGTCTAAGGTTATGACATAAAATATAGACTTTAGGCAAAGTTCTACCTGTTCTAGATTTGGAAGAGCTGAAGACTAATATTGGCAGTAAATTACTGACACTCAATACAAATTCTAGACACAAAGGGCTTAGGGAAACTTCTCTAATTGACAATATTTTGAAGCTATTGTCACATATTATCACTGAGAGGTTCTAACTCAGTTTGGTGACAAGGCCCAGGAGTCTGTGTGTGGATGACTCCTTTGAAGACTCTATTTCCTGTGCCTCTTCCTTTGGCTAATGTTACCCTGTTCTTTTCTGCATAATAAATCATAAGTATAGTATGTTTCAGTGGATTCTGTGAACCAAACCTAAATGCTGTTGGGGACCTGAATTTTCAGTAATCTAGTTTGAATTGAATGTTCTGAATTTATAGCTAGGTGCAGAATAACATTCCCTGGACTGTTCCCTCAGACTATCTCTGTGAAAGACACTGACTGTGAGAAACACTATCTAGTTATTTGCTATTTAAGAAACAGAAAACTAATAGTAGAGAGAGAGGGAGAGAGGGAGAAACCTTATGTTGCTACTTCAAAGTGACATCCCATAGACTCTTGTGTTTGAGTATTTGATCTCCACCTAGTATTGAAGGAGAATGAATCTTTAGGCTGTAGAGTTTTTTGGAGGAAGTAAGTCACTAGAGGGTGGGTACTGAGATTTTATAGCTCCACCTATCCTGTTCACTTACTGCTTCCCGATTATGAATGCAATGTGAAAGTGCCTCACTCCCCTGCAGCCTTCTCTTACTTAGCAGGATGAACTGTATCCCCTTTAACTGTACTGAAGAATATGTCCTCCCCTTGACAGCTATTCTAGTCACAGCGACAAGAAAACTAGCGGAAGTATTGTAAGCATAAATGGTTTTCCAGGGGCAAACACTTTAAGAGGTGAGCAGGGCATTATAATTTTGATGGGAAATATGACTTTAAAACAGCAAAGAGAAATAACACAGGCTGGGTGGCAGTGAGTTAAGTCCACAGTAGGGAAAGGAATTGGTGCCTTTGGAAGAACTATTCAGTCAGGGAGCAGAAAGTCTTACAGGATTCCTTTATCCCATTGGTTAACAGAATAGGAGGTTTCTTTTTGTTGTATAATCTCTTACTCTCAGATGAATTTATGATACAGTACACACACACACATACATACGTGTGTGTGTGTGTGTGTGTGTGTGTGTGTGTGTGTGTGTGTGTGTACTAGATGCCGATCCTTGGAGCCAGTGACAGCATCTGATAAATTTCAGTATAAATGGGGCAAAATGGCTTCTCTAAATTTTTGTAGATCTAGAACTTCTAATGAGTATTGAATATTTTCTTTTTTAAAAAGGTATTTATTTCATCTTTAATTATATGAGTATGTCTATATAGGGGCACATGCATATGAATGCAGATGCTTGCATAGACCAAAAGAGGGTATCATGGCCTCACAAATGAGGTTACAAATAGCTGTGAACCTCCCCAATGGGTGCTGGGAAGTAAACTATAGTCCTCAAGTACAGAACCATGTATTTTCAACTTCTAAGCTATCTCTCCAACCTCAAGTCTTATTTCTATTACAGACTCATATTGCAAACAATCACCTGCAAATATCCCTTGCAAATTCTTCATTAGCTGAGCTGAATATTTGTACTCTTTGAAAAGGAAAATTAGACTTCATAAATATTAGGAGCTCATTGCTATCCAGTAAACCCAGTTAAGGAGGACAGTCCTGGTATCACTGAGAAAGAGGCTCAGTGCTAACCACCTGTCTGCTATGCCAGCTTCTGTGACCTTCACCTCTTCTTTGTCGTGTGCTCATGATTCCAAGCTGAGAGTGTGTAGGATCCTGTCCATCACACCTGACGGTAGTTAGGCCACACCCTTCCTTCTAAGGAGATTGGGAATTGTTGTGAAAAGCAGGATAAGTACAGTGTTGTATGCAACCAGGAGCAAGAATGAGGTCACCTCCTGTCCCCATCCTCCTTCCATTCCTGCCTTGCTTCCTTTCAGGATCCACCAGCTGTGGTTATGAGCACAGGTATAGTTGGGGAAGCAGGGCCAGGAATGGCAGTGTTGGACATTAGGTGAATTTTTCTAGAAAAGATTAGAGAAAATGACACCACCTATCCAACAACAGCTAAGGAAGGAAAAGGCAAATTTTAGCGCTTGTGAGGGAAAATTCAGCAAGATACCTGTCTTGAGAGCCCTTCCCAGACCAGTGCTTTTCAACACATCATTTTTTTTTTTTTGACCAATTCTGTCTGAGCTGTGGCCATCAGGCTACTTGGGAAATTACTCTGGTTCTTTACAGAGGAGTGGCTGTAAGAGCTAATATACTTTCCAAGTGGAACCTCATGCATTTTCCGGAAGTAGCATCGGCACATGTCACCACCAATTTGATGAAATGTCCTCAGAGTAGGACACAACTAAACGTTCCTTCTACTGGAAATCGCAGCAGCTGAGCAACGGAGATGGAGAACTTGCACTTTGTGTTTGTTGTGCTGTGTGGGGAGGGGGCAGGTAGTGTGTGCTAAGAAACCAGATGAAAGAAGATGAGGACCTGGGCCTTGTGACTGAATGCCTCTAGAAAGTCTTTCTTCCTCAACAGTCTGCCCCTCTCTAGAACTTTCGTCTTTCTACAATGTGTCCTATATCTATTCCTCCCTTAGCCACAGTATAACAACAATTCTAAAAACTGAGAGACTATCAGTCACCTACTTTGTCTCCAATTCATATCATAATTTGATGACAAATCAATCTTTCTGCAGCCCGTTCAGTGTCCAGGATACAAGTTACATCTCACTTGTGTCGGGACTTCAGAACCTGATGTCAAGATCTTATCATTTTTTGCTTTATCCTTTCACCCATGTATCTGCTCTTCTTCTCAGTCTTACATAAACGTATTTACAGCCTTCTGACACAACGTGGCCTTGGCTCTTCCCTGGTGTGATTCCCTTCCCGTGGTAGTTGTGTGCAGTTCAGAAGACAGCTTGTGGAAATCTGCTTTCTCCTTCCAGCATGTGCACCTTGGAGATTGAACACTACTCTTCAGGCTTGGTGGCTATGCATTCCCTGATTAGCCACCTTTCTGCCTAGGCTCCCTTCCTTTTTTCTCACATTTATTTCACTTTGACTTAGACTCATGTCATGCTTTAGCTTAACTATGGAGTATGCACCCATCTCACCCAACAGTGTGTCACTCTTCCCATGTTCCTTTAGCAAAGCCAACGGCAGTGTTCATGTAGCACAGATCACACTGCTATTCTTTCACTAAGTTATGAACCTAAAGAAAGTAAAATTACTTTCTGTCATAACTTATGGCTTGTCATTGTGTGCTAAGAGTCTAGCATATAATACAACTGAGACTGAACAATTCAATCCACTGCTTTGGCTTCACATTTGGCACCTGATTATTTAGAGAGTCCTCACAGCATGATGGTTGAGTCCATCATCTGGAAACCAATCTAGCTGAATTACAGTCTATCCTCTGCTACTCAGTATCTGTTTGATCTTGGGCAAGTTATAAACAAAAGATAATAAAAACCTCAGGATCACTTAAAGGTGTTGGTAAGAGTGAGTCACATCAGGGTAGGGCACAACTGGTAAAGGCTAGCAAGTTCACTTGTCTAATCTTCCCACAAATGGCAATCACTGGAGAACAAACACATTGTGATCATTGGCAGAAAACATTTTTTATAAAAAAACGGGGAATTGTTCTATCCTTGTACGTTGTTAGCAGCTGGGATTGTCCAAAGGAGACCTGCAAAAGATCAGCACCTCTAACATTCCACCATGACGGTTGGAAGATGACAAGAGGCCCCTTCTCTCCTTTAAATATGGTACTGGGGGACTTCTTGGAATTGACTGTGTTCTCCTATATGCAGGTAACAGTTATTGATAGTTTTTATTCAGTGTTAAAGCCACCCATAAGTTGCCCATGCTATGGTGGTTTGAATAAGAATAGCCCCCATTTGGCTCATATGGTTCAATGCTTAGACATCAAGGAGTGGCATCGTTGGAAAGGATTATAAAGATTAAAAGATGTGGTCTTGTTGGAAAAAGTATGTCTCTGGGTACTGGACTTTGAGGTTTCAAAAGTCCATGTCCAGACCAGAGTCAGTCTCTTTCTTTCTTTCTTTCTTCCTTTCTCTCTCTCTCTCTCTCTCTCTCTCTCTCTCTCTCTCTCTCTCTCTCATTCAAGATGTAGCTCTCAGCTACTGGTCCATGTTTCCCACCGTAATAATAATAAACTAAGCCTCTGAAGCTGTAAGCAATCTCCCAATTAAAGGATTTCTTTTATAATAGTTGCCTTGGTCATGGTGTCTTTTCACAGCAACAGAGCAGTGACACACGCTTTTGTCAGTAACCCCTCACCTATGCTTCCATAAATAACTTCATTATTAAATTCACTGGTTGCCCCAGCTATGCTTGAGTAGAATAATTTCTGCAAATTGGCTGGTGCTCTACTGGGATAAATAGATCTTTGTTCATAATCTCATAAAAAGTTCACAAAACCCATAAGAGGAAATATTTTGGAGGAAAAATTGCCCTGTGAGATCTTAAAGATAAGGAAAACAGCAAATTGAGATGTGATTACATGAAAGTATGAAGGAGCAGAAAGACACATATAGGTAGAAATCAGACTAGAAGAGCACAGAGTTCATAATAGCTATTCCTGGAATAGTTTGGGCTTGCCATTTGCTCCAGCTTTGGGAAGGGGTGGTCCTTGGAACGTGAGTACAGGCGGAGAAAACTAAACCTTAGACACAGCCCTATAGAAGTCATGACACAAAGCTGACTTCCCTCACATTTCCCACACTGGCCATAACCCCAGGCCTACTCCCACATGGTCATATCAGCACCCACCTCAAATGTTTTTCTTTTTTAAAAATTTTTGAATTTAACTTTCATTCTTTCTTGTTTCAAAGCTTGTTTATTTGTTTGTTTATTTTTTTTTAATTTATTCACTTTACATCCTGATCACAGCTCCCTCCCTTGTCACTTTCTGGTCCCACCCTCCCTCCCTCTTTCCCCCATCCCCCTTCCCTAGTCCTCAGAAAGGGGGAGCCTTCCTCCCCTACCAATTGATCCCAGCCTATCAAGTCTTATCAGGAGTCCCTGAGTCTTCTTCCTCTGTAGCCTAGCAAGGGTGCCCTCCCAGGGAGAAGTGATCGAAGAGCAGCAGGCCACCGAGTTCATCCATGCCTGAGACCGCCCCTGTTCCACACTAGAGTGCCCACATGGAGAATGAGCTGCCTATTGGCTACATCTGAGCAAGAGGCCTAGGTCCTCTTGTATGTATGGTCCTTGGTTAGTACATCAAAGCAAAGGACACTGTCAACAGAACAAAACAACAGCCTATACACCGGGGGAAGATCTTTACCAACCTTATATCTGGCAAAGGGCTAATATCCAAAATATATAAATAACACAAGAAATTAAGCACCAACAAACCAAATAATCGAATTTTTAAAATGGGGTATAGAGCTAAACAGATAATTCTCAACAGAGGAATATTGAATGGCTGAGAAGCACTTAAAGAGATGCTTAACATCCTTAACCACCAGGGAAATGCAAATCAAAACAACTCTGAGATTACATCTTATACCTATCAGAATGGCTTTAAAAAATACCCTTGCTTCCTTCTCAAGTCTCTGAGGGAGTTGAAGATCAGGTAGCTTAGTTTTACAATGAAGCTTAATTGTTTAGGGGTTAAGATGTTTTTAGGTCTAGACAGGTGTTCTAAGTTGATAATGACAATATGTGATTGAGATTGATTTACATTCAGAAATTTAGACGCAACAAGATAGAAAAGATGTCTTCTTCAAGGCTGTCAAATACAAATGGCCAAAACACTAAGAATGTAACATTTATATAATTCCTGATTGTGTCATGATTCTTCTTGCTATAGATAATCTGTTATAGTGTGATAGTGTATATAAATGTACATGTAAAATAATAAAAATACATAAATAAATATGAGAAAAACTAAGAAAAAATACTCTCAAGTGACAGCACATGCTGGTGAGGGTGTGGAAAAGGGGAACACTCCTCCCTTGCTGGTGGGAGTGCAAACTTGTACAACCACTTTGGAAATCAGTCTGGTTCTATCTCAGAAAATTGGGAACAGCTGTGCCCCAAGACACAGCTATACCACTCTTGGGCATATACCCTTCTCAAATTCCTGCACTGTGGCTTGCACTGTCTCCACTGTCTCTTTTTTAACTTCCAAAGCTCTGGGACACCCTTCTAGACAATATGCAAGCTGCAAGGACTGCAACACAGAGTAGCAATCTCTACCTTCTCCCTTCAGCACCTAGCTCATTTTCTCCTTATAAAATATTCAAAGCATTTAAAATTACTACTTTATACCTGAGTCATAATGTTGTTAAATCTTATTTTTAAAAAACCATCTCAGTGTTAATTCCCCAGACCCAACTTTTAAAATATATTCCTCTTCAGAATCTGTCTGTAATATAACCAGCAAATGTCTTTTTTTTTTTAATTACGAAAAGTCAGAAATAGATGAAGTAAAGAAAAAATATTGGCTGAGAGGAGACAAGGTTTGAATTTGCAAGCTGTGAGCATGGTTCACAGATCACTTTTGCTGTAAAAAGAACACTTTGTCCCTAGCTGCTTCTACCATTTGTGTTGGGCTGAGCGGAAAACTATGTCATGAAGGATGGTTATAATGTACCTGGAGAACGGCTCAGTAGTCAGGTGCATTTGCTGCTCCTGCAAAGGATGCCAATTAAGTTCCCAGTAACCACATCAAGTTGGTCACAACCATCTGCAACTCTAGTTCCCAGGGACCTGACGCCCTCTTCTGTCTTCCACTGGCATTGTTCAGATATGGTGTGTGTATGGCTAAGCAGATACACATACAAGCACTTAAATAAAATAATTAAAATCATTTGTCATTTTTTTCTTACTCCTGTCGACCAAACAAGCTAGAGAGATTGTCTGGTTCGTTTCTATTTTTTCTTTCTTTCTTTCTTTCTTTTTTCTTTTTTTGCCCCTTCTCTTCTTTCCCTACTCTAAATCATCCCAAATATCCCTCATTGCTCTCAAATTTATGGTCTTATTTATCATTAAATATTGTTATATATGTGTGTGTATATATATATACATATGTATTCCTACATACATAATTACAACCTGCTCTATATGTACAGTGTTACTTGTATGTGTGTTTTCAAGAATGACCATTTGGTACTGGATAATCAACTCATATGTCTTTCCTGGTGGAAGACTATTTCTCCAGTTCTCAGAATTCTTTAGCTGCCTGTAGTTCTTTATGTAGGGTTGGGGTCTCATGGTCTTTCTTCTGCTCACCTTGGCATGTCTATTGTTGTAGTCCTTGTTCACCTCATGTTTATGCAGTTGTGTTGGTGAGATTTCTTAGGGATAGCTTCTAACATTCCTAGGAGACACACTCTCAACAAATTCCCTGTTCCTCTGGCTCTTAGGATCTTTCTGTGCTCTCTTCCGCAATGTTCTCCGAGCCTTAGGAGCAGTCGTTATGGGGTATATGTATTCATTAGGACCTGCCCCCACAACTCTGCACTTTGACATTTTAGTTTTCTTTGATGTTCTCCATCCATTGACATTTCCTTCATAAGGGGTAAAAACTACACTTACTTGTGGATATGAGAGCAAATACTTATAATGGATGGGAGATTATACTTGTTCAGTGATTTTGCTTTGGAATTCATTTCTGCCTCACAAAGAGGGATTTAAGGTGATAGGTGGCCCAGTGACATCTAGCATACTCGAGAACCATGCCTAAACTTGCTAACCAGGGAAGTCAGATAAGGAGACAAATGAACTAGAAGTTGAGTAGGCTCAAAAGAGATGTTAGCAAGAGCTGCACACAAAGGCTAAGACAGAGGAGCCAGGCACTGTGGGAGATTTACAGGGAGGGTATGGGCTAGCTATTGTTTTTCTGAAAATAGACCATCATCAAGATGATATTAAAAAAAGGATCATGACTCAAAAAGGGTTAAGTCACTGTCTCACTGGTCAAGGAATAAGCCAGACAGAAGATGTTCTAAAACAGTGTGTCAACAAAATGAACTCTTAGGATGCTCTCGCTCCAGCCTCTCTTTAACATAGATGGATGTAACTGCACAGGAAGCTGTTAAGATTCCTGGTGACCTCCAGCATTCATAGAGCATGCTATTAATATTGGAGATGATGTGGTGTGACTAAGAGGGGTCTCCATTTTTAACGATGTAGAAGATAATGAGAAATTGTTGACTACCACCAAAAAAAATGCCTCAAACCAGTTGGTGTGGCTCGTTGACCTATTTAGGTTGAGTGTCTTAACACAAAGGCTCTATGGTTTAGTCATGAAAGAGTAGAAACTCAGGTACCAGATGAGACATAAGATCTAATAGCGATACCTGAAGCTTCATACTGCAATAGAGTAAGATAGATGATGGTTTAAGCACTGCCATTAAGACACCAGTTTTAACACTGTACTTCAGGTGATAGCCTCACTCACAGTCCCCAGTGGTTGCTGTCAGGTCACGCCCTCTACCAAAAGTGATGGCTAAGACACACAACATCCCACAGATGGGCCATTTCATATCCACCCCTCATGAGTGATGAAAGATATCTTGCTTAAACAATTCAGCTAATTTCTATCTGCAGACATTAATATTCAAAATAGAAGCTGAGACCACCTGGCAGAAAAGAGAGTACGGCAATTGAGGTGTTTTGAAAAACATATGTCTCCCATAAGCTCTTGTGTTTGAACACTTGATCTCTGGTGTATGGTCCTGTTTCAGATGGATACTGAACCATAAGGAATATCAGGGGTTTTTTGGTGTTTGCAGCCTTTCTTTACTCTGGTTCACCCTCTCTGTTGACTGTATGGCTGTGATGTGATGTCTCAGCTTTCTGTTCTTCCTGTCATGTCTTCCTTGCCATCATGAACAACTAGAAAAGTAGAACCAAATAAATTATTCCTTCTGTAAGCTATATTTAGTCATGAAATTTTATCATAGCAGCAAAAAGTAACTAGTACAGAAGTGCATGCATAATCACAGAATTAATACAGTTCATAGCATGACAACCAAAAAGTCTATATTGGTATAAATGATTCTGGTTTGGGGAACAGAAAAGGAATTACCAATGAGGTGCCTGCAACTACTACAAGGAAAAGGAATTGGTAGAGCCATTACATAGAGCATTGAGACTATAACTTTAATAGTCACCAATAATAATGAAAGCAGAAATGCAGTGCTTCAAGTAACTATTGGCTCAAATTGAGTTTTTTATATCTGTATGTGGGTGGGTGAGTGTACTTGCATATGTTTCTGCATTTATGTGGGCCTGCATGAGGAGACCAGAGGAAAACACCAGGTTTGGTCATTCAATTCTGCCTCCACTTCTTTTGTGAGGCAGAGTTTCTCACTGTCCTAACGATCACTAAGTAGGC
The DNA here is from genome assembly GCF_964271855.1 of Acomys minous. Classification (NCBI taxonomy): domain Eukaryota; kingdom Metazoa; phylum Chordata; class Mammalia; order Rodentia; family Muridae; genus Acomys; species Acomys minous. The sequence continues at coordinate 69,871,853 of NC_140500.1, forward strand.
TAGGCTGGCTGGACAGTGAGCCCAGATCTCAGCTTTTCTCTGTGACCCCAGAACTAGGATTCTAAATTAGCACTGTACACACCTGAGTATTTTTAATTCTAATTATGGGAGTCAAACTCTGGTCATTTTGTTGGTAAAGTAAGCATGCTACCAACTGAGCCTGTACTCCATCTCCTCGGGTCCACTGCTTCTCTTATTTTTATATTTTATCTTGCATGGAAAAGGGTAATGTTTTAAGTTTTGGAATGAATGTTTGGAGCATGGAAGGTTTTTAACACTTGTTTTCAACCCAGTATAGTTGTAACTTATAAAAGTAGGCATTTTCATTTCTTAAGTAGAAAATCTTTGTTGGATTTATTATGGAATGTTTTAGCAATAAGATACTAGAATCCTATACATAGAAGCAATGCAAATTAAGCTTTTATTTATAGAATAGTGTTAAGTGAAATATCCTGTCATGACAAAAATCAAATTGTCTTTAAGAATGTGAGTATGTATTTATGTGTAATAATATACATGTATATGTAAAAAAAAGAAATATAATAAAAATTGCTTAAAAATAAATACATAAAAGCCTATACTCTGCATCTAAGGAGATGATGCATGTGCTATCTCAGAAAATTGGGAATAGGGCTTCCTCAAGACCCAGCTATTCCACGCCTTGGAATATACCCAGAAGATGCTCCAGCACACAACAAGAAAATTTGCTCAACCATGTTCATAGTAGCCTTATTCCTAATAGCCAGAACACAGAAACAGCCTAAGTGTCCCTCAGTAGAAGAATGGATAAAGAAACTGTGGTACATGTACACTATGGAATACTACTCAGCTATTAAAAACAAAGAATTCCTGAGTTTTGTGGACAAATGGATTGAGCTAGAAATGATCATAATAAGTGAGTTAACCCAGAAACAGAAAAACTCAAATGATATATACTCACCTATATCTGCATACTAGCCCAAGGGGCATGTCCCACAAAAGCCTTCACTTACCAGGAAACTGGGACAGAGGGGAGGACATCCTATTGGGATTTTAGATGAGAGAATCATGGGAGAATAGCAAAGTAGAAGGATCCAGAGGGTCCTAGAAACCTACAAGTAGAACAATATGATAGGCGGATTTGGGTCCACGGGTCCTGCTCAAACGAAGGCACCAGCCAAGGACAATACAGGCGGTAAACCTTAAACCCCTACCCAGATCTAGCCAATGGACAGAACACTCTCCACAGTAGAGTGGATAGTGGGATATTACTTTCTCACATACTCTGGTGCCTCACCTTTGACCATATCCCCTGGACGGGGAGACCTGGTGGCACTCAGAGGAAGGACAGCAGGTTACCAAGAAGAGACTTGATACCCTATGAACATATACAGGGGGAGGTAATCCCCCTCAGGAACAGTCATAGGGGAGGGGAATAAGGGGGAAATGGGAGGGAGGGAAGAATGGGAGGATACAAGGGATGGGATAACCATTGAGATGTAACAAGAATAAATTAATAAAAAAATTTTTAAAAAGTTAAGACCCTGAAAAAAAGCCTATACTCTTCTTTTTAAACAATGGCAGCCAAGCATGATGATACCAGGCTGCTATCCCTAGTCCTCAAAAAGCTGAAGCAGGAAGATCACAAGTTCAAGCCTAGTTGAAGCAATTTAACAAGTCCTTGTTTCAAAACAAAATGCAGAGGAGAGCCTGTGATGTAGCTCAGTGGTAGAACACTGTCAAAGCAATAGGGATGGATTGGCCGACTCTTATACAGATCTTCAACACACTCCTCCCATGCTTTACACTTTACTCTCATGAATATTTTCTCATCATCCAGATGTTTTGTGAAGTTTTAAGTTTTAACTCAATCAACACTATTTCAAACCCAAAATCACTGTAATATTTATTTCCTTTGGTTAAAAAATATCCCTGAGAAACTGCTTAGAGTAATCAAGGCATTGCACCAGCTTTTTCTTTATAATTCAACACATGAGTGACCACAAGATGTTTAACAAAGTGAAAATGTTTGTGGAGATAAGGCACACAGCAGTATTAGCCATGTCCTTGTATGTGATATATGCCAGTCCACATCCTACTTGAATATTCAACTTCCCAATTTGATAATCATATTTTTCTCTTAATTTAATTAATGATAGTGATGGCGGTATTTTAGAATTTGCATGTCTTATCCAGCTATCTGAAACAGAACAACAAAATAAATTTTAAAATAGTATTTGATTCCCAGAACCCCTAATTGCCTTGTCATTATCGCTTGCTCATTTTGCTTATTTTATTTTTCTCCATCTTGTTCCCTTGGCCTTTTATCAACACATGACATGGGCACTTTGATGTTATCACTGCTTCTTCCATGCTGAAGTATGTTAACACCTGCATTTATAAAGGAGTGATATTAAAGTGATTGGCAATCTTAAGCATGTGCATCAAGGAAACAAGTCACAGTGTATTGAAGAATAGTCTTGAATACTTCCAGAAATATAAATGTGGTATAAATAAAAGTATAGCCCAGTCCTTGTTCTGAGAAAGGGTGTTGATGTATTTATCCAGCTGTTGTTCATACATGATCATGAATTTATGGAAATCTTTTCTGTCCTGAGTGATAAATGCTTCAAGAACTCAAACTAAAAGTTGTCCAGTGATGCTTGTAGTGAGAAGGAAAGGCTATCTTTCACTGAGTTGAGTGGTGGCTTTAAGGATTTATTTGTCTTGTTTGCATAGAGGGAGAACACAAAACAACTACATAATGACAAAGATGCACAAACTAAAAATATAAGGATAGACAATTTACATAAAGACAAAGTTACATAGACTGCATAGCACAAACATCAGTGTTTAAGAGGGAGGATGTTCTATATTCAGGAGAACTCTAAATAGCTGGAAAAGCTAGTATTAGGTAAATAAGAAACTGTTGCATGAAGTTTTATTTGATTCTTTTCATTTTTGTTTTCATGGTGTATGGAATGAGATGAGTAATACTATCATTCTGGACCAATCTAGGACCATCTGCTCAGTACATCAGTGGATATGACTTTGTTTCCTCTAATTGTATGAACTACCAAGTCAGAGCCAAGAAACAACCTAAAGATCACCCAGGTCATGAATTACAAAAAAATTACCTTATGAGGAAAATGTGGCCCATAGACATTTTGTGAAGTCCAAATTATCACTTAAAAAAAATTAGTCAAATATTTAAATTTTGATTTTATACATACAAATCTGTTAGTTGCTTCACATAAAACATATTGATCTATGACAAAGCACTACTTTACCCTTCAGACTAACAAAGTCCCCAGCAATGAAGGATTTTAATAAGAATAGGCACTATTTACTGTAGTTGCAAAAATATAGATATTTAAATAATTTCAATCTATAAAGAAATGTTTTATGCTCAGATAAAGTATGAACTCCAGCATGGGACAGACATTCACCATTACCTGGGAAGTCAACTATATGGAACATGTAGCTTCTAAGGCAGTGTGAAGAAAATAGCAGGAAGAAAGAACCTCCTGGCTTCAGAGACTATACCTGCCACTGACATTCATAAGTCACTGGCCAGAGGCTATCGCATGGATGAAGCCTAACTTCAAGGTATTCTTAGAAATACATTTGAAAAAATATTCATTATTAAGAACTGTGTCATAGATTGAAGGAAACAAAACCACTTAAGACTGAGAAATGGAGTTTGGTGACAATGCTGTTACCTTAACTGTTAAACATTAGAAATAGTAACTGGAACAGAAGAATGAAAACAAATGAGGGAGTGAGAGAGAAAGATGGGAGGGGGGACAAGAGAGAAGATAAAAGAGGAATTCGGGAGCACCAAGCTCATGAGATAAAGATGTATGTGAGAGAGGACTAGATCTGTAGAGAAGTTTAATTTAACTAAGTTTATTTTGATGACTGAGGAAACAATTTCCTTGTGCCTGTATATTATCACTAACGCAAACAACTATCTTAATTTCCCTAAGCAGACTGTGAATATTTTAAAAATTCAGAATACATTTTCATCTAGGCAGTTATAAGCAACAGAAAAAATAAAATAGCTGTTATTTTAATGTTAAGAGCTCTCTAAAGGCGTGAGTTATTATTCATGGTTCCAAGCTTGGTGCTATGAAGGAGGTGCCCTCAAGCCCCAAAGGGAGCTACCAGAGACAGGCCTCTTCCCTTCTTCTTCTGCTTCCTGGTTTTCAGGAGAACAGCTTTGTCACACAGTCCTCCAGCACCTTCACAAAGCCCTAAAAGAAATGAATCTGACCAATCACAGACTGAAACTGCCTCTATGAGACAAAGAAAATGTCCTTCAAATTGTCTCACCTACCTCTAGAAGTTTAAGAAAACTAAATATGCTAGCTATTAAGTCTATTATAAGCAGGCCTCAATCCACATAACCACAGGGGTTAGGTATAGAGTAAGGGACTAGATGAGTGACAAGGATCTCCCAAGGAAGGAGAAAATTAGTTTCCTTGGGTTTCACTGGGTATACCATACCCATGGGTAACCCATACCTACGGGCAGTTGTGTATCGGCAGTGAGTAGGGCAGGGAATAGAAAGGGAGGGTCAAATGGGGAGGGAAAATGAAGAAAGGGCTAAGTAAGGAAAATATTGGAAAGGACAGCTAAAACTAAGGGCCATTTTGGGGGTTATATACAAACCTACTATTACAGAAGCTTCTTTAAAATATATACATACATGCAATAATTTAAATGGAAATACCACATAATGGGAAAGACATCTCTGCCATCAAATGAAACCTCCAGTGGTAGGAATGGGTAATACTACAACTAATCAAGTTGTTGGCCAAAGAGGGCCTAATGGAAACACCAAACAGCCCAAGATATTGCCAAATCTATTTTTTGCTATCCCAAATCTGATGGGAAGGCCCTATTGCAGAATATAACACCTACATAGCTATCTGAGCATAGAAAAATCAAGCTGGTGTTTACCTCTACTGACTAGTTTATGGTACTGGCTGGAAGATAATCTGCATGATACTAGAAAATAAAAGTAAACACCCACCCAGATAATAGTCATGAGATCCACAATGATGACCCACCTGTAAGATACCTTGGTACAATAGTGACACAAAAGTTGTGGGACTAGTCAACCACTATCTGATTATAATTAAGACACATTTCATGAGATAGAACCTATACCCAAGTCTGCTCATGTGGTCAAAAACCTAAGACTAGATAAGCCATGGACCCAGGGGAAAACCAAACACTACTGCTCTGTTAAAGTAATGTAACAATAAAATGACTCCTAACAACATTCAGATATACTCATAGAACCTTGCTCAGCCGTCATCAGAGAAGCTTCCTGCCGCAGTAGATGTTAACAACAATAGTATATAGAGAATTGGAGAGCCTGGAATTCTCTATATTAAAATGCATGTCTCCATTTAATACCTCCCCTTAGAACTCAGGGAACCCTATGGAAGAGGAGGGGGAAAGACTGTAAGAGACAGTAAGGATGAAGGACACCAAGGAAATAAGCCCTTCTAGACACGATGGGACTGATGCACATATGAACTCATAGATTGTAGCAATATGCACAAGGCCTGCACAGGTCTAAGCCAGATGAGATCCCAAAGAAGGGAAATTGACATAAGCCCACATGCCTAAACCAGAAGCTATTGCCAACTGATAACCATTCACAGAGGAAAAACTAGTTTTCTCCAGTGGAATCTCACTGGGTACACAAACCATACTTATGGCCATGCCTTGTACCTCACAGAAGATGGCCAATATAAAGCAAACTCAGTGATGTTTTTTAGAGGTTTTACTGGCTCATGATGCTTTGCTTGTTTTGTTGTTGTTGTTGTTGTTGTTGTTGTTGTTTTGTTTTTTTTCTTTTTACCTTACAGATCTTTTGCCTATACATTGTGAACTTTTCTTTTCTTTTTACCTTATAGATCTTTTGCCTATACATTGTGAACTTGTATGTCTTTGAGTCTGTGTGTGTTTCTTGTGCTTTTTTCTTTGACTTTTTCTGTCTGTCTGTCTGTTTGTTTCTTTGTTTGTTTGTTTTGTCCTATTCTCACTTTATCCATTTTTATTTTACTATATTTTCTTTTAGATATCAGTTTTCTAATTAGAAAAAGAAAGAAAGGATGTAGATTTGGGTGTGTGAAGCATCTCTTAGAGGAGTTGGAGTGTGGAGGAATGCTGAGTGGATGTAACATCTATCAATAAAGCACTGTTTAGCCAATCAGCTGGGCAGAAAGACAGGAAGTGGAAGGTGGGGCTTTCTGGAGGAGAGTAAGGAGAGGAGGCAATTGAGTTGAAGAGAGACAGTTTGCTGGGGAGAAGGATGAAAGAGAGAATGACTGGACAAGCATCTTAGTGGCATAGGCTTGGGGTATATGTATTATGTATCAGTTTAAAGTAGTTTGTTTACTATAGTTTAAAAAATGATTTTTATTAGTTTAGATTCTGCCCAGCCTTGTGCTAGCAGCTTTAAAGTATGCTTCAGACTCTTTGTCTTTATTTAGCATCTTAGGCTGAACTGATACATTTTTAATGTAACAATTGGTGCCCAGTGTATCTAATGTATCCACACCCTTGAATGGTTTTATGGGGGGAATAGCTCTGTAAGAGGTAAGTCTATATGACAGAAGGATCCTGGATAGTTTTTGGCCTTTTCTTGGCTTTTGTTGTTCAGGTAGAGAGGCAGAAAGCTGAGCGATATCAGGCTAAGTTACCAACAACGAGAAGGGAAGAAGGTACCAAACTATTTTCTGTTGCAGTTGAAATTCAGAAACTATTAGCTACAAGGTATTTATCAGCTCTCTCTAGAAAGGGCCCACCTATGCAAATTAGCAATAATTAATTCAAAAGAATGGTGGACAGGGCTTCACTTACTGGAGCCAAAATTGATGCAACTGTCCCAAGACTTAGAATTTTGATTTTTGTAGATTTTGACTAGAATTGAGATGAAATAATGGTGCAGGGCAGTGGTGGCACATACCCTTAATCTTAACACAATGGAGAAAAAGGCAGGTGGATCTCTGTGAGTTCTGGACCAGCCTGGTCTCCACAGGGTGTGACCCCTCTGCTGATAAGTTACTTGCAAAACAGCCTAGGATTGAAACAGACATGGAGACTGCATGCCTCCAATGTCAAAAAGCCTTTGTTTGTGGTGTCACTGCTCTGGCAGCCGGTTTATGCCTCTAAATGTGAGCTGCTTTCACAGGGGACAGGTGGCAGTCATACCAGATGCAAAAAGACACCGAGGACTTGCAGGTGACAAGCTACACCTCAGCCTTCTTAGATCCCAAAAACTCAAAGGCTAAAGTTCACATACTTAAAAGGGTAACTTTAATGCCTTCTCTTCTTTTGCTCAGGCAACCGACTTGTCTCTAAAACAGGGTGCATGTCCTCGGGAGACAGGTTGTGGCCCAACCTATTCATCAGGTGCCATAGAGCCTAGAGAAGGACATTTAGTCTAAAAGTGGAAGTCTCCATCCCCTATGGAGAGAAGGTGTGAGAGAAAAACACCTGCAAGTGTGAAAACCCAGGCACAAGGTGCCTAGGGTGTGTATAAACTCCTCAAAATGGGAGTTAAGGTGTGTAAACCCAGGTACTAATGCCTACGGTATACATAAGTTTATTTAAGGCTCAATGCAGTTTCTTTTGCTAAGGGCAACCAGCTTGTCTCTAAAACAGGGTGCATTTCCTTGGGAGACAGGTAGCGGCTGAACCTATCCATCAAGGGCCATAGAGACTAGAGAAGGACATTTAGTCTAAAAGTGGAAGTCTCCATCCCCTATGGAGAGAAGGTGTGAGAAAAAAACACCTGCAAGTGTGAAAAGCCAGATACAAGATGCTTAGGGTGTGTATAAACTCCTCAAAAATGGGAGTTTATGTAAGTGTGAAAATCCAGGTACAAGATGCCTGTGGCATCCATAAACTCTTCAAAATGGGAGTTTATGTAAGTGTGTAAACCCAGGTACTAATGCCTAGGGTATACATAAGTTTATTCAAGGCTTAATGCCATTTGTTTTGCTCAGGGCAACCAGCTTGTCTCTAAAACAGGGTGCATTTCCTCGGGAGACAGGTAGCGGCTTAACCTACCCATCAGGCGCCACAGAGCTTAGAGAAGGATATTAAGAACTATATGCATCTTATTTTGGTTTCAATTAAATAATGATTGTATGTTCTTTGGTAACAGTACTATTATACTTCATTATTGAAAGAGGTCAAAATAAAACAGACCTGGATGAAAAGGAGACTGCTGACTTAAGTCAGTCTATACATATATGAATGCAAACTATAGTACTAGCCTCAATTGTATAATGTTTGTACATCCTAAACACCTCATGTATTTATAGTTTCGGAATTCTATAATGCTTGTGAGAAATTATATAATTTCAGAATTAAAATACCAGACACTGATGCTGGATCAGACCTGACAGGATTCATCCTCCAGCATGCTGATATGCTGACATGCTGCGTTCCTCATGTTCCATCCACAAGTGCTTCAGTTGCTGTTGTCATCAGAACAGAGCATCTCCCAGGACACCTTGGAAGAAAGCTCCTGACTCCAACTGGTCCAGCATTTCAGACCATCCCACACAGGACTTTTATTAAGCTTGAATTTTTCAACATTTAGAGACTGGACCACAAATCCCATCTCAGCTTGTTTAACCATTTCCTTAGTTTTATTTGGGTCCATGTATAGGTATTATTCATTCCAAAGCAGCCTGAATTTTGCCTGAAATGGGAAAGCTTGGGTGCAGATGAAGTTGACAGTCAAACTCTGCCAAGACAGGGTAAGCAAACCCTCAATAGTCCCTGTTTCACAAATATGTCTGTCAGACATATTGGGACAGAAGGCTGAAGATGATGCTCCAACATATTAGAAAGTTTTGGGTAACCGTTCAGGTGACAAGGTGTCTCTGTAATTTTTATCTTGGAAGCTGCTAACCTGTACTTCCTATTTACTCAGATAATTAATTTTATTCCTTCTCAAGTCTCTGCTGGGGTTGAAGACAGCAAAACATTAGGAGTATAATATAAATATAATGATTCTTTTGTTCTTCTTGCATATGTATATTGTATATTGGTGGAATGGTATATATGTATAGGTAAAAGGATTTTTTTTATTTATTAGACTAAAAGGGGGAATTGTGGAGGAATGCTGAGTGGGTGTAACATCTATCAATAAAGCACTGTTTAGCCAATCAGCTGGGCAGAAGGACAGGAAGTGGAAGGTGGGGCTTCCTGGAGGGGAGTAAGGAGAGGAGACAGTTGAGTTGAGGAGAGACAGTTTACTGGGGAGAAGGATGAAAGAGAGAATGACTGGATGAGCATCTTAGTGGCAAATGCTTGGGATATATGTATTATATATCAGTTTAGAGTAGTTTGTTTGCCATAGTTTAGGAGAAGATTTGTATTAGTTTAGATTCTGCCCAGAGTTGTGTGAGATTCTTCCCAAGGTTGGGCTAGCAGCTTTAAAGTATGCTTTAGACTCTGTGTCTTTATTTAGCATCTTAGACTGAACCAATATGTTTTCAATGTAACATTGGGGGAGGAAAATTGTAGTCAGAATACATTATATTTTAAAAATCTGTTTACAAACAAACCAAGAGGGCTGCACCAAGTGCACATGGTATCTGAACAGCAGGACAGCAGTGACTGATGGGCAGTACTGTGGACCCCAAAACCCCAACATCTGAGTTTCCCAGGTTAGAAAAGATCTCACAGTGTGGGAAACTCTCTGGTCCAATCTGAGGTCACCTGGGTAAACCCTGGAAAACCTCCCTCAGGCCACAGGCTTCCTCCAGTCTGTGAATACCTTCTGGGTACCAGGAGCGGCATGGTTATAACCGTGGGCACCACTCTCACCCCCATGCAGGAGATACTTTCTGGGTATCCCCGCTCAAGGCCCCAACATCGCACCTTCCAGTGGAGTGAATATCTTCTGATAGCAGGGCAGGCAGCTCCACCCTCAGGCTTCTGATTCAGTGAGCACAGTGTCTGAGCACAGTCTCTGGGGAGCATGGACCTCGTTAACCTTAGTGTAAGAAAGCCAGTAGCTGGACATCTGACTCCATGGTTTCTCTTGGCAAGGGGAGGATTCCTATGCTCCTGAGGAGCCTAATTGGTCCACAAGATCATACATAAGAGGAGAGGCCTCTGCAAATCCCTGAGAACCACCCACCAGCCCAAGACCATTCTAAGGAGCACACCTACAAGAATATCCACCTTCTTTCGCAAGGCTCTTCCCACACCCTCCCCTGTAAAACTCCACCAAGAAACGGGCTCTACCAGCCAACATCATAGATAATCGGATAGCTAAAGGCCAGCATAAAAACACAAGCAACAAAAAACAGAGCAATATGACATGTTCAGAATCCAGTTATCCTGTAGCAAGCAGTCCTGGATCTCTTAACAGAGCTGAAACTCAAGAAAATGAAATTACATTTATGCTTATGAGAATGATAATAGAAGAAATCCTTAAAGAAATATAAGAAGGTACGTGCAAACAGTTTCAGGACTCTAGAGGGAAAATGAATAAATCACTGAAAGAATTACAGGAAAATACAAACAAACAGGTGAAGGAAATGAATAAAATTGTTCAAGGTCTAAAGATGGAAACAGAAACAGTAAAGAAATCACAAGCTGAGGAAAATCTGGGAAGGGAGAACATAAAGAAGAAAACAGTAACTACAGAGGTAAGCATTGCCAACAAAATATAAGACATGAAGAAAGAATCTCAGAGATAGAAGGCATAAAGAAATAAATCCATGTATCTATCTAATAAAATGTTATATCTTAAAAAATTCTGACAAAAAAAATCCAAGAAATCCAAGGACACCATAAAAAGATAAAACCAAGGAATCATAAGAATAGAAGAAAGAGAAGATTCCCTGTTCCAAGGCCTGGAAAAGATTTTCAACAAAATCACAAAAGAAAAGTTCCCCAGTCTTGAGAAAGATATGGCTATAAGCATACAATAGACCTACAGAACACCAAATAGAATAGACAATGAAAGAAAATACTCACCCTGCCACATAATAATCAAAACACTAAATGTACAAAACAAAAAAAATATTAAAAGATACAAGAGAAAAAGGCCAGGTAACATATAATGGAAAACATATCAGATCATACCTGACTTCTCAGTAGAACCATAAAGCCAGAAGGGCCTAGGTAGATGTCTTGTAAACCCTAAGATACCACAGATGCCAATCCACGCCACTATACCCAGCAAAACTTTCAATCACCATAGATGAAGAATACAAGACATTTTATGAAATAACCAAAATTAAACAATATCTTTGATCAAACCCAGCAGTATAAAAGATACTAGAAAGAAAATTCCCACCTGATGAGATTAACGACATGCCAAAAAAACACAGCATATAAAGAACTTCATCATAGCAAAACCAAAACAGACAAACAAACACACTTCCACAACCAATAACAAAATAAAATTCTTCAACATTCACTGGTTATTAATATCTCTCAGCATTAATGGACTCAACTCTCCAATAGAAAGACACAGATTAACAGAGTGGATGCAGAAACAGGACACATCTGCTACATAGAAGAAACATACCTCAGCCACAAAGATAGACAATACGTAAGAGTAAAGGACTAAAGAGATTTTCTATGCAAGCAGATCCAAGAAACAAGTTGGAGTAGCCATCCTAATATCTGATAAAATAGACTTTCAACAATAATTAATCAAAACACATAAGGAAGAACACTTCATACTCATCAAAGGAAAATTCCACTAAATTAATATATCAATTCTGAATATCTGTGTCCCAAATACAAGAGCACCCACACTGGTAAAAGAAACATTACTGAAGCTTAAATCACACTGAGCACCACACATTAGTAGCAGGAGATTTCAACACCCCAACCTCACAAATGGACAGATCATTAAGACAGAAACTAAATAGGGAATAGAGAAACTAACAGATGTTATGAATCAAATGGCCCTAACATATTTCTATAGAACTTTTCACCTAAATACAACACTATACACGTTCTCTTAGAACCTTTTCAAAATTGACCATATATTCAGTCACAAAGCAAGCCTCAATAGATACTGGACATTTTAAATGGTCCCTTGTGTCTAATCAAACCACCATAGACTAATACTGAGTTTAAACAATAGAAATGACAAAAAGCTTAAAACACATGCATAGAAATTGAACAATTCTCTACTCAACAACTGTGTCAGGGAAGAAATAAAGAAAGAAATTAAGGATTTCCTAGAATTCAATGAAAATGAAGGCACAACATACCCAAACATGTGCTATACAATGGAAGCAGTACTAAGAGGAAGGTTCATAGCACTAAGTGCCTTCATAATGAAATTGGAGACATCTCATACAAACAAATTAAAGACATACCCAAAAGTCCTAGAAAAAAGCAGACATACCTAAGAGGATTGAGAGCTGGAAATAATCAAAATCTGGGATGAAAAGAAGAAATTAGAAACAACAACAAAAATAGTTTAAAGAATCAATGAAATAAACATTTGGTTATTTGAGAAAATCAACAAGATACACAAACCCTTAGACAAACTAACTAAGAAGCAAAGGTAGAGTATTGAAATCAACAAAATCAGAAATTAAAAGGAAGAAATAATGACTGACACCGAGGAAATCCAAAGATCTTTAGGTCTTACTTCAAAAACCAATATGCCACAACATTTGAAAATATAAATGAAACAGACATTTTTTATATTTACCAATTACCAAAATAGGATCAATATCAAGTAAATAAATTAAATAATCCCATATTTCTTAAGGAAATAGAAGCAATCACCAAAACACTTCCAACCAAAAAAAGCTCAGGGATGCATGGATTCAGTGCAGAATTCTATGAGACTTTCAAAGAAGAGATAATACCAATTCTCTTCAAGCTATTCCACAAAATAGAAACAGAAGGAACATTACCAAACTCATTCTATGAGGCCACAGTCACCTTGATAGGTATCTAAACCACACAAAGACTCAACAACGAAAGAAAATTTCTGACCAATTTTTTAATGAACATTGATACAAAAATACTCAATAAAATACTAACAAACTGAATCTAAGAATACATCAAAGATATCATTTATTGTGACCAAGTAGGCTTCATACCTGGCATACAGGGGTGGTTCAATCCCTCTCAATGTAACACACCACATAAAAAAAAACTGATAGAGAAAAAGCACATGATCATCTCCTTAGATGTCAAGAAAAGCATTTGACAAAATCCAACAGCCATTCATGTTAAAAGTCTTGGAGACATTAGAGATGCAAAGCACATGGCAATATACAGCAAGTCCATAGCCAACATCAAATTAAGTGGAGATAAACTTAAATCAATTCCACTAAAATCAGGGACAGGACAAGGCTGTTCACTCTCTGTATCTCTTCTATATAGTACTTGAAATCCTCGCTAGAGCAATCAGACACTAATAGGAGATCAAAGGGGATATAAGTTGGAAAGGAAGAAATCAAAGTATCAATATTCTGGAATGATATGAGAATATACATTAGTGACCCCAAAAATTCTACCAAGAAACTCCTAAAGCTAATAAATACCTTCATCAAAGTGGCTGAATACAAAAATCAACTCAAAAAATTAGTAGCCCTCCATTATACAAAAGACAAATGGGCTGAGAAAGAAACTAGTGAAACAATACCCTTCACAATAGCCACAAAAAAACCTCTAACCACACAAGTGAAAGACTTGTATGAAAACTTCAAATCTCTAAAGAAAGAAATTGAAGAAAATATCAGAAGATGGAAAGACTCCCATGCTCATGAATTGGTAGTGTTAATATAGTAAAAATGGCCATCTTACTAAAAGAAATCCACACATTCATTGCAATTCCCATCAAAATTCCAACACAATTCTATATAGACCTTGAAAAAACAATTATCAACTTCATAACCAAAAAAAAAAAAAAACCTAATAGCTAAGACAATCTTGTACAATAAAAGATTTTCTGGAAATATCTCCATCCCTGATCTCAAGCTTTACTATAGAGCAATAATAATTAAAAAACAGCATGGTAAATCAATGGAATTGAACTGAAGACCCAGAAATAAACCCACATGCCTACTGACACTTGATCTTTGATAAAGAAGCAAAAATCATACAATGGAAAAAAGACAGCATCTTTATCAAATGATGCTGTATGTTTACTTGTAGAAAAATGCATATAGATCTGTATTTATCACCATGTACAAAACTAAGTCCAAGTGTATTAAACACCTCAACATAAAACCAGAAACATTAAATCTGTTAGAAGAAAATTTGGACAAGAATCTTGAACTCATTGGCATAGGACACAACAGAACAGATGATCAATAACCCAGGCTCTAAGATCAACAATTAATAAATGAGATCTCATGAAACCGAAAAGCTTCTGTAAGACACTGTCAACAGAACAAAATAACAGCCTATAGACTGGTAAAAGGTCTTCACCAGCCCTACATTTAACCAATAATTAATATCCAAAATATATAAAGAACTCAAGAAAGTAAACACCAACAAACCAAATAATCCAATTAAAAAATTGGATACAGACCTAAACAGAAAATTCTCAGCAGAGGAATATTGAATGGCTGAGAAACACTTAAAGAAATGCTTAATGCCCTTAGTCATCAGGGAAATGCAAATAAAAATAACTCTGAGATTCCATCTTATGCCCCTCAGAATGGCTAAGAACAAAAAAACTAAGTGACAACACATGCTGATGAGGATGTGGAGAAAGGAAAATATTCCTCCATTGTTGGTATGAGTGCAAACTTGTACAACCACTTTGTAAATCAATCTGGCACTTTCTTAGAAAATTAAGAAAATAGTGCTACCTTAAGGCCCAACTATACCACTCCTAAGCACATACCCAAAAGATACTTTGCAAAACACCAAGGACATTTTCTCAACTATGTTCATAGCAGCTTTATTTGCAATAGTCAGAATCTTAACTTAAATGTCCCTCAACAAAAGAATAGATAAACATACTGGTACATTTACACAATGGAATACTACTCAGCTATTAAAAACAAAAAAAAATCTTAAGATTTGCAGGCAAATGAATGGAACTGTAAAAGATCATCCTTAGTGAGGTAACCCCAACCCAGAAAGACATGCATGGTATACACTCACTTATAAGTGGATATTAGCCATATAATAAAGGATAACTATACCACAATCCACAGACCTAAAGAAGGTAAATAGTAATAAAGACCCTAGGGAGGATGCTTAATTCTCATTCAGAAAGGCAAATAGAACAGACACTGGAAATGCTTCAAAAGAACAGGATAGGAGCCTACCATAAAGGTGGTCTGAAAGAGTCCATCTAGCAGAGGATTAAAGCAGGTGCTGAGACTCACAGCCAGACTCTGGGCAGAGTGCAGGAAGTCTTATGGAAGAGTTGGAAGATAGAAAGAAAGGAACGGCATAGGACCTCCACAAAAAGAACAAGTAAGCCAACAAATCTGGGCCCAGGGTAACCTGCAGAGACTGATGCATCAACCAAGGACCTTGCATAGAGAGAACCTAGACACCCTGCTCAGATGTAGTTGATAGGCAGCACTGTCTCCATGTGAGTCCCAGTCCCATAATATAGGGAGTAGGGGCTGCCTCTGACATTTACTCCATTGCTCACTCATTGCTTACTTCCACCTGGCAAGGCAGCCTTACCAGGCTACAAAGGAAGAGGATACAGGCAGTCCACATGAGACGTAATAGTCTGGCGTCACCTGGTAGATGAGAATGGCTCCCCCATTTCTAGGACTAGGAGAGGAGGAAAGGGGGAAAAAGAGGGAGGGTCAGATAGTGAGGATATGAGGGAGGGGGCTACAATCAGGATGTAAAGTGAATAGATTAAAAATAAATAAATTTATAAAATTCTATTTCCAATTTTTTGTTTGTTTTTTCTTTTTTATTAATTTATTCAGATTACAACTCAATTGTTATCCCATCACTTATATCCTCCCATTCCTCTCCCCCTCCCATTTTCACCCTATTTCCTTCCCCTAGGTCTATGACTGAGAGGGACCTCCTCCCCCACTATATGGTCATAGGCTATCAAGTCGCAACTTGATAGCCAGCTTATTCTTTCTTTGAGTGCCATCAGGACTCCTCACCAAAAGGAGGTGGTCAAATATGTGGCACCAGAGTTCATGTCTAAGTCAGTCCATGCTCTCCACATAACTGTGGAGAATGTGCTGTCCATCGCATAAATCAGAGGAGGGGTTCGATGTTTACTACTTGTATCATCCTTGGATAGTGTCATAGCTTGAGAAGGCACCCCTGGGAACCAATCCACCCATCATGATGTTCTTCTTGTAGGTTTCTAGGACCCTCTGGGTCCTTCTATTTCCCCATCTCCTATATTTGTCTTACCTAGAGTCCCAGTGGGATATCCTCACATATGTCCCAATCTCCTGGTAAGTGAAGACTTTCATGGGGCATGCATTTGGAAGGGTGCACACATTCTATTTCCAATTTAATAAATAAATACATAGGTAAAGTGAAATAAACTTTAACTTTATTTTAGAATGGAAGCATGAGGGGCACCCAAGTCCATATGCTGACTAAGATGCTAAGGACTGTTGACATCTACTGAGGAAGGGAAGGGTTTCCTTTCTTTGAGGAGAAGTAGACATTGATAGGTCACCCATACGCCAGAGGATGGCCTCACACACAGGTACATGTGGGCATCACTAATGAACTTAGTCACTGTTAAAACAAATTGACTTGAATTTTGGAGGGAGATAGAAAATATATTAGGAAGGGAAAGACTAGCTGAAAGGAAAGAGTAGAAGATGGCTATGACCAAATGCATTGCACGTGTGTGTGAAATTTTCGATAAATTAAGGAAAGAAGAATCAATTCCAGCAACTTCCTCTTAAAAACAGACTGAAACATGGCTTAATGAAAAAAATTGTCTCAGCTGTATTTTTATTGTGATGGGAAGCTCCTAAACATCTACAGGTAATTGTTGAAGTAAGATGCCATTGACTGGCATGCCTTTGTCGTTGTAGGTAAGGACAGAGCAGAACTGCCTGGAGCCTTGGTTACAATTATCTAAGACACAAAGCCTATAACAGTAAACTGGGACACTAGTAAGGGCCCTCTCCTTCAGTGAGATGAGCTCTTTGTCTCCTATTTAGCTCATTGATATGCAGAAGATTCCTAGGTGCAATTACAGGGAGGACTGAACACATAACCCCGAACACCTGACAAACGAGACAGTAGATTATTAGTTACAGGCACTGACACCTTTGGAAAAGATTGCATCTATCTCATGCAGGGTCACAGAAGAATTCACAGCTCCCACAAGTAATCAAGAACTCAGAGTTCCCAGACAAAGCATCCAACTTGTCGGATATAGTGCGAGTAACTGAGCCTGCGCTTCAGGCATTAGATGGGAGATCTAATTCCTGAGAATTAAGTGATGAAAGAAAGTTGTAGCTGAGCCATTTGAAGCACCCTTGGCTTCCTCTAATATCAATCAATATAATACAGAGTCATAATTTTATCCATTATCCTACACTAAAGGAACCAGCATATTAATATGGAACTAAAAATCAAATCTAAATCTCAGAAGAGTAAGTACAGATCCAAGAAACGGAAAGAACATGGCAGGCATGAAATAGCTGCTTGAGATATTGGGTGCTTATAGGAGGGAAATAAGAAAGAAAATCCTGGGAAAGTTAATCACCCCTCCCACTTTATTACCCACTCTGTGCTAGGAAGTCTGTAGCATACCATGTGCGACCATGTTTAAATTATCTATAAACTGTGAGGTGACCACTATTTCTATAAGGAAATAAACTCTCAGAAAATAATTTTATGTAGATTTTAAGAAAAACAGAATCCAAGACATATGTTTACATTCAGCAATTATATTGTAAAGTCACTGAGGATGACACAGGCTAGGAATACGGCAGAGGAAGTTGCAATGAATAGAGTCCCAACAAAGGCCTCAGATGAACACATAGGAAGCTAAGGGCTGGAATGGCCCTGGTGAAAAGCTGTGTACTCCTGCGTCAACTAATCATTACAGACAAGCTGTCAGCGTGGAAGAAATGCGACCTTGAGTAAAGGCAGCTCCCTGAAGCTGAGGCAATTCCCAGGGGAGGGACTCAAATCTGTCAGCCACAGAGGAACTCATTTACTGAGAGATTAAGCACTGACATACCAAAGGGGAGGGTCTGAGTGAGACACTGAGGAATCCATTGCAAAGGCTTTAGCAACCTGCTCATGTTCACACACTCATTACTCTCTGGTGCCAGAAGTTAAACCCAGGTCTATCCTGCTCCAAATCCGTGTTCATCTTAATAGTATCCAGTTAACTCTACTGCAGTGCAGGAGAGGGTAAGAGTGTCCTCCTAGAGTAAAGCTGCAGAATGGATCTGTGCTATAATGTCAGAGCACAAGCCCATGAAGACGGAGTCCTGCACATCTTCCTCCCTAGCTTCTTGATGTTACTATTCCTATCAGAGACCCTATATTCAGGTGGCTTTCACTATTCATAGGCTGAGTTTGAATATCAACTTCCTAAACTGTTTGTAATCCTTTCCCTGCACAACATATTTAATATGTATGTGATACATATATCATACATATACAGCATGTATCATATGTGAAATATATAAATGCAGATGTGAACAAAATTTCTACATTTAACATCTTTCACCTCAGCACTTTTGTGAAATTTTCACTGTTACCCCATGCACATTGTCCTAATTTGCTTTTTGTTGTCCTAATTTGTTTGTTTGTTGTTGTTGTTGTTGCTTTGATATATCACAGAGCACAATCAGGGAAGAGACTCAAGGTAGGAAGCAAGAAACAGGAACAGAAGCTAAGAGTGTAAGGGACAGCTGCTTACTAGCTTGCCAGCTCGGGCTTGCTCAGCACCTTCCTTATGCAACTCAAGGCCACCTGCATAGGAATGGTACCACCCACAATGTGCAGAGCCTTCCCTCATCAATTATTAATCAATAAAATGCCCCACAGATATACCCATAGGCCAATCTGAGGGAAGTAATTCCTCAATTGAGATTTCCTCTTTCCAGATAACTCTACCTATTGATAAAAAAAAAAACACTCACTGTCACATATATCTAGTGTGTGTGTGTGTGTGTGTGTGTGTGTGTGTGTGGTGTATAGTATGTATATAGTCAGTTTATGAACACTACCATGTGCAGTTGCTAAATCATGTGGAGACCAGAGGAAGATATTGGGTGTTTTCCTGTAACATTGCTGATTCTTTTAAGGAGGGATGACAATAACTTCGTTGTTGTTGTTTATGTGTGTGTCTGTGTATACGATTGCCACGCATCTGTGGGTACCATAAAAAAAAATGTGAAACCCTCTGGATCTGCAGTGACAGGTGGTTTTGAGCAGCACAACATAAATACTGGGGACCAAACTCAGGTTCTTTAGAAGAGAAGTGAGCACTCTTCACTGTTGAGCCATCTCTCCAGCCCCTTGCCTTGTTATTTGAGTCTCTCATTAAATATGGGGCTCACCACTTTGGGTAGGACGGCTGACAAGCCATCTCTAAGAAACGTCCTGAAGTTATAGGCATGTGTAGTCATGCGTGCCTTTTGTGTGCATTGAGAATTTGAACTCAGCTCTTGCACTTACAGAAAGTGTTTTTACTCAGAGGGCCATCTCCCAGCCATGACAACCATATCTTTATGAGTCAAATTAGAACATAACATAATGGTGAGAAGAAAATATAGAGGAGTAAACATATATATTGCTTAATATCACTCAAAATGAGATGGAGAGTTCCATTTTAACCCTTGATCCTTGTGCAGCATAGGGAGTTCATAGGCGCTGAGCATGTAATTAGGGCCACTCCACATAGCGTTGATGGGAAAGTGTTCAGTTAGCCAATGTTACTGATTAAAAATGAAAAGGAAGTGTTCTATACAGTAATGTAATGGATATAAAGCTATCTGTGTGTACATGTGTGTGTGGGAGAGAGAGAGAGACATGGAGGGAGGGAGGGTGGGAGGGAGGGAGGGAGGAAGGGAGGCCAATGGTCCTGCTGCCTTTTATCCACTTCAGCGCCAACCTGGTAGGAAGAAACTTCAATTCAACTTCCCACCTCAACACCTAAAACTGACATGGAAAGTTCTTTTCTTTCTCAGAAGTTCAGAGAAAACACTTGACCATGTTTAAACAAAGCATTCTCCTGTGGCTAATTATCTTAGCACCTTGAACTCAAAGGCACAGCCCCACCTTCAGTGTTTCACCCAAAGTCCACTTCTGCAGACTGTGAAACAAAGAGACAAAAGAAATAAGTTTACTGTTCAAGATCAGAAAAGCAGATCAAGGGGTTGGCTACACGTCTGCCATCGCTCCGGGAACAGAGCTCTGGCTGTTCAAATCAGTCTGTGCCAAAAATACTCTGTTTACATTTAGAAGTCGTGGAAATGCCTTTGTTGCATAAAACAACTTTTACAAGATTGCCATAAGGCCTTTGTTTATTAGTTTCTCTTTGAATTCATTATGGTAGCCACTTAACTTATATTAGTCTCTCGACTCTGATTGCTGGGCTGTGTTAGTTACTTTTCTCATTCCTGTGACAAAATACACAAAGCAGCTAAACAAAGAAGGAGTTTTTTGTTTTTGTTGGTAGTGGTGGTAGTGGTGGTTTTTTTGAGTTTTGTTTGTTTGGCTTTTGGGTTTTGGTTTATTTGTTTTACTTTTGTGTTTTTGGGTTTTTGTTTTGTTTTGTTTGGCTCACTGTTTATGAGTGTGGTCCATTGTTAGGTATGGCAAAGTAACATGCAGTACAAGACAGTAGGCAGCTGTTTATGTTGTATCTACAGTCAGAAAGCAGAGAAAAATGAGTGATGGTCTCAGTTCAGTTTCCCCTTTTTACTCAGTCCAGGAACCCACAGAATGTTTTTTTTTTAAGGTGGCTCCTCCCATCTTAACTAACTCAATATAGAAACTCCCTCACAAGCATGGCCTGAGGTCTGTCTCCTAGATGATTCTACGAGTATTACAGATAGTCGGGCAATGCTATTATTCCCATCCTCCACATCTTCAAAACACAGAAGGGCGTAACAAATCCTGGGCCTTGAGACCTGCGCTGTGCTAAAAGGTTCTTTGTAATGGAAATTTTAGTCTCTTTGTAAACTTAGTTATGTTATGTAAATATCTTTTTGTTTTAATATCAAGTGTGGGATTTTAGTTTGGGCTTTTAGCATGTCCACAGTTGATAATTGCCTCCTGTGGCCTAGGCCATGGCCTAAGACTCTGAGGGATATAGTTAAGAGAGCCTGGAGAGAAAATGTTTTGTGTGCAGCATATGGCATGCAGTGGTTTAAAGAGACCAGAAATGGACAGTGTGATGGCTTGGAGCTAAATAGAGAGGACATTTCAACCCAGTGGCTTGGAGGAGACTGCTTGCTGTGTTTGCTGTTGACAGAGATTGGTATTGTCTCAAAAGGACCCAACTGACCTAAACAGCTGGGAGAAGTAAAGGGATCTGTGCCCCCTTTCTCCACTAGCCTCCTTTCTCTCTTTACCCAGAGTCAAGGAGTTGATGGAAGGGAAGTAAAGGCTTAAATACTCCAAATAAAATAGAGTTTAAAAACAAGAATCAGTAGTTCTTTGTCTACTAACTTTCTGGAAACATCCCTTCTACTTATAAAACTGCCCAAACTTACCAGTTACCAGGACATTTAGTCACAAGTTTATGGTTAAATGTCTCTATGTTGATAACATGTTGAACGAGACATCCTTAAATCTGAATGAGAATAACCAAATTCCAGTGAAATACCTAGAAGATACAGTAATAACGTGTCTAAAAACATTAAACTGATCATTGTCTTAGTTCAGATTAATTGAAATCATGATTTGACTGAAGGTTTGCTGCCACTTTTCCCATGGTTTGTCCTTTGACAATTTTACTTATCTTAGACCAATTGTAGTCTGAAAATACTAAAATGCAATAAATAGAAAGCAACAACTTGTAACTTTCAAATTGTGCACTGCTGTGAGTAATACAAAGGAATCTGCTGCCATCCAATTCCATACTGTTTATAACATGAAACATCTCTTTATACACTGTCTTGGTTAGAGTTTCTATTGTTGTGAAGAGACACCATGACCACAGAAACTCTTATAAATGAAAACGTTTAATTAGGCTGGCTTACAGTTCAGAATTTCAGTCCATTATCACCATGGCAGGAAGCATGGCAGTATCCAGGAAGACACTGCACTGGGATAAGAGCTGAGGGTTCTATATCTTCATCTGCAGGAAGCAGAAGGAGAATGACTCCATAGCCCTGCTTGATCATATGAGACCTCAAAGCCCACCTCCACAGTGAGACACATCCTCTAACAATGTCACACCTACTCCAGCAAGGCCACACCTCCTAATAGTGCCAATCCTTATGGCTAAGCATTGAAACACGTGAGTATACGGGGGACATTCCTATTCAAACCACCACATATGCTGCCCTCAACTCTGTATTGTCACAGCTAGTCAGTCATCAGCTGTACATGCTATCAGACTGATGGCATAGTTTATATCCAAGCGACCCTTTTATTATGCGTTATAGCTCCCTAAAGGAGCTGACAATTCAAATATGTCAAAGAGAAGCTTCAAAATGCTAACTTTAAATGAAATGATTCAAATCCTATACTTATCAAGGAAAGAAAATAATTCTGGAGTAAGGTCTTGAGAGCCACAGTGGAAGCAGATCTGCCTAAGAAATTGTGAAGAAAGGTAAAGAAACTTGTGAAATTCTCTTGTCATGCACCGAGTTGCCCAAGTCACAGCTGCATAGCATGATAAATGCGCAGTGGAGATGGAAAGATGCATTAACTGTAGAAGACACATGCAGAAAACATATTCTGGTTGCTGGCGTATTGCACCAGAAGAGCTGAGGCTGTGAGAAGAATTCAGCCACAGACCCAGAAATCAGTGATGTCAGGCCATTCATCGCAAGCAAGCAATGGCTCCAGATACTCTGGAATAGATTTCACAGAAAGCATGAAAGGCACTCGAGAGAATGTTTCTGTCAACAATTAGGAACAGAACAGAAGAATCTGATGGGATAAATAGGATACGACAGAAAGTAAGTCTTCAGTTACAATGAAACTGGGTTCCTCTGGATAAATCTCTACATAAATGTACCAAGAAGATTACAGAGCATAAAACATAGAAGGACATATTAACTGTGGTGGTGTTGAGATCAGGGACATTGTTCATGAATGCTGGTGTTAATACTGTGGAGTAAAAAATAAAAGCAGGTAAGTGATAAAGGTCAGAGAACCCCACACACTCTGACAACATAAAGCCAAGGTTAAATGTCATGTTCTGGCAGCACAGAGACACAGTAACATCCTGTTTCCATAATGGTTCTACCTGACTTGAAAATAGTACTTAGAAGAAGAAAGGTAGAACGCATGCCTTATTAATAACAGACATTGCCTCTGCTATCCTGAATTTGTTTGCTATGAAAATACAAGGGTTGTTTGTTTACTTCAAAATCCAGCCTCTTCACTTCAGCCCTTTGACCGTGGCATTATTTGGTTTAGCAGGGTGGCATGGATCCACCCCCTCAAGTAGTGTTAATGATGAGGAATCAGAACAACATGTTGAGTCATTTGTAAAGAAGGGAGAGCACGATGAAGAAGAAAGTGAGGCAAAAAAATATCTACATGGGCATCTCTGAACTCTGCAAACATGCTTCAAATCACAAAGGCAATTCTGGACCATCTTTCTCAGTTGGAAAGCAGTAATGGTCACCAAATAGTAGATATAGGATTAAAGTTTGGGCAGAAAATTTTTGATGAGGTAGAAAGAAACAGTGAGAAGGGGAAAACCACAATCACTGTTCTCCCACACTGTTCAAAATATAAAAATGCTGTTTCAACTATCAAAGATCCCCAACCAACAACCTTGAATGTTCCTGCATCTAACTCTGGTCCCTTGAATCCAATGACGGCACAGCCCCTCTGCATATGAGTAGCCGAACACCATGAAACAATGTCTGTGGGATTCAGCTTAATTGATCTTACCTGATATGTATTTCATTATCCAAATCATCAAAAGTAGTATAAGCACAGTACAGAAATACATTTCAGATAGAAAGGGGTATCATGTAACTTTTACCATAGTACATCTTAGCTCAGATTTCCATTCCTATGATGAGAAACAATGACCAAGGCAATTCTTATGAAGGAACACATTTAATTGGGCCTGGCTTACAGGATCAGAAGTTTAGTCTATTATCGCTATGGTGGGAAGCATGGTAGAGTGCAGACAGACATGGTGCTGAAGAAGGTGCTGATCTGAAGGCAGCAGAAAGACAGCATGAGCCACTGGGCCTAGTGTAGACTTATAAACTGTCAAAGCCTATCTCCAAGGACACACTTCCTCCAACAAGGCCACACCTCCTAATAGTGCCACTCCCTATGGGCCTATGGGGGCCATTGTACGTTATTAGAATAATTCTGTTTTATCACTAGCTTTTTGCTAATTTCTTACTGGCCTTAATTTACATATCACACTTTATTCTGGAATAAACATAAGGATAATCAGTGTATTTAGGTTCTGTACTAGCTGAAGTTGCAGGCATCCACTGGAGATCTGAAGATATTTCAAGCAAATGAGGTAAGTCTTCTATAATCCCATTCTTTGTGTTCTAAGGTCATAATAATAACAAGCAAAAGAGCCTACTTCAGTGGCAGGCAGTCTCCATTATAAATAACACTCACTCTCACGGAAATCATTGGAATCTTTCATCGGCCTTGAATTATGAGTGATGCACAAGCTGAAAATTCTGTCTTGTATACACTTTCTTTACTTCTCTAATACAATCCCAAAGGTGGATGTGTATCAGCCACTTGTGCAATGCCTAGATCTCAGGTAGCATCCTTCTCTGAGTTCACTGCTTATTTTGATGTTCCAGCTTTTTAGTTAAGAAATGCCCTATTCTCCCCAGGGCAGCAACCAGCCAATCTTATTCTGATAAACCTAAGATCTTACAGAAATGTTAGGACTCACCTTGAATTCTGAGAACTTGCTGCAGTATTTTCTGTAAAATTCTAGCATCAGGACTGGCAAGTCTTGCTAGGCAGTGTGCCTTTGCCTGTGCTGCTATGTCACATGGCAAGCCTTCACTGCTTCCAGCCGTGTTCCCGAAGTGGCTCATCTACAGATGGCCAATTTGAAGTGTGCCTACCCTTACTGGCTTAGGGTACATCCTCTTGTCTTTTGGATACTGTTGGCTTTAGTTTTAGAATAAATCCCATGAAGCAGTCATTGACCAAAGTTGGAGAGTCTCTTGCACAGAGGATGTCCTTGTGAAAGCCAAGACTTCCTAGAGAGTTAAAATCTACTTTTTATGTCTCTTTAGGAAAAGATTGGGAGAGCAGGATGGAGCTGGGTTTTTCAATTTTTCATCAAGTGAAGAGAAAAATACTTCATCCACTAAGAAAATGAAAGACACAGCTTTTCAAGGGCAATCAAAGGCTTGGAAACTGTAGTCTACTATTGCAGCTAAGTGATTCCAACTCTGTGCATATCCCTATGCAGAAGAGCCTGGGGACGCACATCATAGTTTGAATAAAATACATTTTATTCATTTATTCATGGCATTTTTATTCATTCAAAGTTGTGGTCAAAAAAAATCTCCAGTAGTTTCTTAAAGTAAACCCGTAGGCATTAGCCTTGCCATGGGAAATAAAAGCAGTACACCTAACACAGGTAGCTTCTAGTAGTGGGCATGTATGTCCCCAGTACCTGCGCTGAACAGCCATGACTCTATAGACCTCTCTGTTGCATAGTGCATGGAATTTGCTATCATATCTTTAGTTTGCTAGCATGTTATCTGATCCAAAAGAGATCTAAGGCTTGTTTCTTATGCCAAAGCCCTAAAAGAAAAGCACATCCAAAGCAGCCCATCTCGGCATCACACACAATTATTATCATGAATAACCGAAGGGACCAAGACGCAGCAACAGCTGTGACCCTTGTCGGATGAGGATGAAGTCCAGATGCTGTACCAGATGAGGGAGCCCTTTGTCCCGTTCACAGTGAAATGGTGGAAGAGAGCCTCAGGGCCCACAATGCTGCCTTTTGCCTTACAACAGAGAAATATGACTGCCAAAATGTTATAAATCTAATTGTTATAACGGGTAATAATTTCACATATTACTTCGCAAGTACAGTGTGACATCACAATACCTGTGTACAATGAGTACTGATCAATCTAGATAATTAATACTCCTATCTTCTTCTCATTACTTCTTCTGGATTCCTCAAGCCTATTGTCTCTGTTACTGAAAGCTATAGCTATCCAACTGTGCTGCACATTGGAATTTATACGTTTGTCTCTGAGTGCCCGTGATGCAACTTCCCACCCATGGCCCCCATGATGACTAATCTTCGTTGTCAGCTTGACCAGAATTAAAACTAATTTGGAGTGACATACTTCTGGGAGGATCTGTTAGGTCAGTTCCTGAGAGGGCTAGTTGTGGGAAGATTTACTTGGAATATGGGAAGCACCAACCCAAGTAAGCTCAGGCACTTGGAGTAAAAGGAAAGTGGCAAAGTTGAAGTGACTGGTGGTTCTGTGTTCCTCAGTCCTGATGTGAGCTACCCCCTGTGTCCTCCTATCATGATGAACTGAACCCCCTAAAACCATGAGAAAAATAAATAACACCACTCTTTAAGTCATGAATACCAGGTATTTAATGACAGTGTTGAGACAAGTAATGAATACATCCTCTCTCCCGGGATTCCATGTGCCTGGACTCAATGCCTCTCTAAGCCACTGGTGACTAGAAAATGGATCCCAGACTGACTCTTTAAAGATGGTGAACATTTCTTTACTATAAAAACCATATAGTAGACTCACAGTGGAGGCAATGGAGCTGACTTGTTCTGCCCCAGAGCCCTTGCCTGAGGAGGCCACAGCATAGCAGCATGGTTGGAGATAGAACAGCCACTGGCAGGCTGGGATCTCATACCATAGAATTCTGGTGTAAGAAGAGCCTGCATCTGTGGTCCAGCAGGGAACTTCCACCCTACAAGCCCACATCTGCGTATCCATCCTGTGGACCAGCCCAGGAGAGGCCTAGGAAGTCAGCTGCCCTACTCTACCTGTTTCTGCCTTCCACCCACACACCTAGTCACAATCACTGTTTTACTCAGTTTAGCCTACAAAATCTAATACAACAATGAGATTTTTCTTATTGGGCAGAGGAAAGATAGAAGTCCACAAAGGCCATTTGATGCCCACAGTGTCTGGAATATGTTAGACTCTCTTCCCACTGCCCTATGTCTCTCTCTTGAGTTTTATATTGATTTTCCTTTTCTTTTCTTCTCCTACCCCCAAAGAACAGAATAAAACCTTTTCCTGGGAAAATGATGCACA
Organism: Acomys minous; assembly: GCF_964271855.1. NCBI lineage: Eukaryota > Metazoa > Chordata > Mammalia > Rodentia > Muridae > Acomys > Acomys minous. The sequence goes on from NC_140500.1 coordinate 69,899,239, forward strand.
TAATTAACTATATAAGAATAGTTTTAATCATAAAGTCTTTAATCCTTACTTCATTGTTAAAATTTGTGCAAGAATACTTGTGAATTTTACTTTTCTTTCCTATTGGGCATTGACTTTTCTATCCATCCTTGTTGTTTGCAAAACACCAGTATTGGTTTTAAACTGGAACATTTTAACTCCTTATTTCTGATTAAATCTACTTTACATTTTAAAACTCAACAGTTTTCTATCTTCTTGGTAATATATACATATCTTGAAAGAGGTGACATGCAGTAATGTTCCACTTTAATAAATCATCTAGAATAACAATTCGAAAATATTTTTCATATCTTATCTGCCTTAAGTGATATTCTAAATCATTTCTAGGAGACTGCGAGAGATTTTAAAATGAGAAATAACTCCAATTTACTTTCTTCCTATTGTTGCATACACTGGTCCCTTTAACTGTTGATAAAACAGAACAGTAGATGACTATCCCCATCTAGAGCCTGTTTGGGAAAAATGTAGTTGTACCTGGGAAGTCACTTAGCATTCTGGTGGTGGGCTGCAGTGCAACCACTCATCAACATGTCGGGAGGAAACATCATCAACAGGACGAACCTTGCGCTGGGACAGACACTGTCACCCGGTTTCCATCCCCCGGGATGCTGCTTCAGCTTCTATCAATGTGTCCTAAGATTGCTGAGCACAAAGAAATGCAGTGCTTTATGGCTAAAATGAACCAAATTGAGCTCTAACGTTCCTCTGTGCCAAATTCTACCCCTGCATAAGCAGCAAGTAAATAATTTAGAGTCTATCTGTTAAGCTCCATCATAAAAAAAAAAATTGAACAAAAGGTTCATTTAAAGAGTGAGGGCCTGGAAGCCAATCTTGGCCTTTCAAGGAAAACCTCCTGATAAAATGATATATGAGGTGTCATATAAAAATATTTTAACGGGTTTTTTATTTTATTGTGTACATTTTATTTATGCTGGCCCCCTTCCTGCATTCATTTCATTCCCTTCCTGCATCTTATTTGATCATTTCTCTGCTTTTCTGCTTCTACATTTTCAGTTTTTGTTAGCAGCTTTCTCCCAGACTATAGAAGAATTCTTAGCCTGTCCCTTCACTCTTTAGGTCTGCCAGCCCTCGCAGCATGGATTGCAACTTTCTCCCCAGAAGTTGTCTCTTCTTGCTGCTCTCGTGGCCTTTTAACTATGGTAAACCTGACAGTGGTCCACCCAGGCCACTTCATATTTCCATGCATGACAGCCCAGACACTGTCCCCGGACAAGTCTTTCAACCCATTGAAACCCACTCAGGCAATAAGCCAGAAACGCCAGGAACTTCCTCCTCCTGTCACTGGTGTGCTAGTTCCTCAGCTCTCCTCATCCCTCTTCCTTGAAGATGAGCATTAGTAGCTCATGCCTGTGAGTCCTGTGAGCATTCTCCTTATTGTCTCTCACCTCTTCTCTCACACGTCGTCACTCCTCCTATAGTGCGTCCTAGGATCATTTATCAAATACATCCCTGGCGTTTGAACTTGATATAAATTAATCAGTCTATAAAAGAGGAGCTGGCAAAAAAAATTACCTTTCAGACTCAATTTTATTAAAAGAGGGAGCCTCACAACTACAAGGAGCCAAGATTGGGCCTTGAAGAATAAATGTACTAGAATGTTCATCACAGCCATCAGTCCCAAGAGGAGCTGCATGAACAGATATGATCACCATGGACAACATGATCTGGACACAAATGGAGAGAGAGAGACCATTGAGTCCCCGAGAGCTGATGTATAAAGGCCATACTGTGTGATCTAGCCATCCTAGCCCACGTGTTAAGGGCAAGGGAGTCACAAAATAGATAGGACCATAAACTTATTTTACAACTGCAAGTTACATCAGGGAGCTAGCTGGTGTCGGGGGCTGATTTCTGGCAGGAGACAGATGGTAGGTGTGCGATTTAATAAAATCTTGTCTTGGCTCTGTTTCTTAGAGAATCCAAAGCTTTAAGTCTGTAGTTGATTCTCCATACTTTTTTTTTTTCTGTTATGTCTTTTCTCTCACCGGCCATTCCAAGAGCTGTGTCAAGAGCTGTTTAAATGTTGGAAATTCTTCAGTCTCCGTGCTTTTAGCACACGTTTATGCTCCTGCCTAACCTATCATGAACATGTAATGGCTTCCAGCTCGGTTTCTCTGAGTGGAGTGAAACTTGCCAAGACCCATCTTCACTAAGAGGACTCTGTCCCATACCAGATGGTGAACTCATCGAGAAGTGCTGTGCATCTATTTAGTTCCTTATGGTCAGCTACTAAATAGTACCTGATGCTCATAGGCATTGAGTTAATAAAATTCTAATTGATTTCAAATATGAAAGTACTAAACAAATGTCAATTTGTTGTTTAGAAATTGCCAGAATCATTCTTTGTCAGCCTATTAAAGAAGATCTATTTGAACAATTTATACAAAATATATTTAAATATGTGAAGAAAAAGACAGTGTAAGGGATGAAACTGCTTCAGGGAGGCCAATAACATCCATACCCAGACACCTGGTTGAATCTTTTGTTTTCCAATGGTAGCTGTCAATTAATCACTTTGCATATTAAGATCTGAAAATGAATATTTAATAATTTTATTTTTAATTATCTTTTTAGTAAATCTGTTATTTGAAAACTATCTTGCCTGTAAGTTATATGAATCTACCCTGTGTCCAGATGTGCCAGCCAACAGAAACCACAATTCTTATGCTTGAAACAGGAAACGCAAGTAGATCTCTGCTTTCCACTTAGAGAATGGATGGCTGCCACACAGAATGTTGCTAATAGCTGACATTCAAATGACTATTTCCTCAAGGCCAATAAAATATTTCATGGGTAAGCACTAAGGGTGTAGGCAATAAATTAGGTACTTTCTTCTATATCTATTAAAATAGCAGACTGTCATCTTCTGTTGCCATTTAAATCAGCCATTCAATTGCATTGGTGAGGAAGCCAACATTCAGGCGTATTAGGCATATCAGTCTCATTTTAGACAACAGAGTCAGTAAGCTCAGACCAAGACATTTGCCTTCAGGGGAGGGAAGAGCTATTCCTTTGGGAACTTTTTTTGCATGTGGAGTGAGTGTATGTATATGCACTCACATGTGTTTGCGCACATGTGTGAGGGGGTGCATCCTCACATGTGTATCTATGTATGGAGGCCTGGGTGATGGCATGTGTCTTCCATACTTGCTCTTTACCTTCTATATTGAAGCAAAGCATCTCACTTAAACCAGGATCTCACTAATTCATCAAGTTCAGCTAGCCAGCTTGCTTTGGTTGATCCCTCTCTCTCCTTCTTGAAGGCCAGAATTACAGCAGACCACTGTGTACACCCAGCAGTTACCTAGTGCTGGGATAGCACAGCAGGCATTCCTCCACTGAACCACCTCCCTGAACCTTGTGCATTTTACCTGCATTTTTCTATCCTATTTTTATATTGTTCTAAAAGTATATACCCAAGACACATGATTATCAGTTTGTTCCTTTAATTTATGGAGAGAATATTTTATAGAATCAAAAAAATTCCAACATAAAATCAGTCTTGAAGATCACTAAATACCTTATGTTTTCCTCACAAGAGTACCAATTCTCCTCTCTCTCTCTCTCTCTCTCTCTCTCTCTCTCTCTCTCTCTCTCTCTCTCTGTGTGTGTGTGTGTGTGTGTGTGTGTGTGTGTGTGTATAATTTCCTTATGACAATATAAAAGATAAACAAATGAAAAACCAGAAGCTCTTTGTCAAGCCATCTATTACAAAACTGACACAAAGTGCACATTGCCCTAGAAACTGGAGAAATAGAACAACAAGATCACAGCTTTCTCATACACATACATGTGCATAAAGAAACCACTGTTGGTCAAGGCAGTCCAAGTGACTCCCAAAGCAATAGATTACTGCTGTTGCCTGTTGATTCTGATTCCTTAATAATTCTGCTTTATTATACAATCCAACAGTCCCATACAAGAAGGAAAAATGGTTAACGGAAAACAAGAATAAACCTTCCGGTATCTGTTCCACAGGACAGATCTCCAGCTGTCTCTGGCCTGCACACTGGTCTGGCTTGTAAGCTGGTCATCTTCACAATCCATGTGCCTGCAGCCTCTCCTCTCTGCCTGCGTCTTTCTCTCCAGTGCATGTAAAGGCCAATCTTCTTTGTATTTTTTATAGAAATCTGTAATCTCCAGCATGGCAGAATTCTTTGTGGTTTTTTTTAAACATTTTTTTTTTAATCATTAGGTTCAGAATCGGCTAGCAGAATATCATCCATGTAATGGTAAATGATAGATTGAGGAAACTGTCTGTGAATTATTTTTAATGGTTGCTGTACAAAATATTGGCATAAGGTTAGGCTATTCAACATTCTTTATGGAAGCACCTTCCAGTGATATCTCTTTATTGGAGAATTACTGTTTAGAGTAGGTACTGAGAAAGCAAACCTTTTCCTGTCCTTCTCATGTAGAGGTATTGTGAAAAAAAACAATCTTTTAAATTAATTGTAATTATATGTCAAGACTTAGGTAACAAGAAAGGCAAAGGAATTTCAGGTTGAACTGAAGCCATAGGTTGAATTACCTTGTTTATGGCCTTCAAATCCATTATCATTTTCCATATGCCTGATTTTTTTTTACCACAAACTCAGGGGAATTCCAGGGACTGGAAGATTTTTTGGTTGTGTTGAGCCTCTACCTGTTATTTTACTAAACAATGAAGAGCCTGTAACTTTTTTTTTTTTTTTTTTTTTTTTGTAAAGGGCCACTGCTCCTGCCATAGGCGTCTGTTTGAAATCCACTTTAAGGGCAGGGCTGTTGGTATCTCAGTAGTGGCCCCTCTTATAAAATTGGATGCTCTAAATCTAAGGAGTTCTGAGGTTGGACAGTGGGCATAGCTTGTGGTCATTCCTGATCACGTACATTAATCTCCTCCTTAGAACCATGTACCATTTTACCCCTAGTTTTAACATTGTTTATCTCTGTAATTGTAGGAATATTAATCTGAATACCCCATTGTTATAAGAGATCTCTTCCCCATAGATTTATGGGAATGTCAGCCACATAGGATTTCAGCCTTTCTGTCTGTCCTTTTGGTCCCACACACTCAAGCCACCGCATACTTTGTTTCATTTGAGATAATTTACTAATTCCTATCATTTCTGTACAAGCCTTTTGAAGTGGTATATTTGGGTTCTGAGACTTCTGACACATGATTGAAACATCAGCTCCTGTGTCCACCAAGCCTTTTATTTTAACACCATTCATTTGTATAAATAATTTAGGTCTCTGATCATTAACTATTGTTTGTCAGGAACACATGTGTTCCTGTGTTTCCATATGCACCAGTTCTTTTTACTGGAGTTGAGAAATTCTGTCCCCGGCATTAAGTTTCATCTCCTTCTTTACACATGCCATGATTTTTATTTTCTTCTTAGAATCTCCATCTATAATATCTAATAAAACCATGAGAAGTCAGCCCACTTCTTCCCAGAACCATTCCTACTGTGCTGAAGGCAAAGGACTGAAAACACCACTATTTAATTTGTAACATTTAACCTGTGGAGATAGGGTAAGAGACATATTTGAAGTCAGAGCTAAGGCTGTACTGCCCTCAGTAGCATGCATTTGATCACTAATATTCCGTTCCTGATTTCCTGCGGGTTTGTCACTTCTGGACTGGCCAAGGGAATTCAGCTGGCATTGTTTACAGGGCCCCAAGCCGATTGGGCCCTCCTTTAGTTCTCCTCTACAAGATATTGACTTGTACATCTCTTTTAGATTGACAGTCCCTAGACTAGTGTTTCCCTTTCCCACAGAAACTACAGAGCCCTGAAAGTCTTGGCACCTCGTTATCATTATGGGCCAGAACCTCCTGTTCTCTCCTATGAGTTGTTTTCTTCCCAGTTACTGTGCTTTTTATCTCTACAGTGTCTTTGCACATGACCAATTTTACCACAGTTAAAGCATCAGGTATTATTATATCTGGGTTCTCTGGCTATAGCTTGTCCTATAATATTGTTTTGATACTCCTGGGAGTTGATATTAACTGTCTCCTCTACCCAATCGTCTAATGGAGTGTCTCTTTCCTTTAATGGTCTAAGTACCCTCTTACATTTAGTATTTGTATTTTCATAAGCCATGATAAGTTTTAATGCCTGTTTAGTATCAGAATCTGGCAACACTCTATCCATAGAGGTTCCTAATCTCTGTAAAAATTATGTGAAGGGTTCCACAGGTCCTTAGAATACTTTAGTAAATGGAATAGTGGTTTTCTCAGGTTCCTCTACCAGCTCGCAAGCTCTCAAGACTGCAATATGATATTGTTCAATCACTCTATCTTTAGATTGAATTTGTTCTCTTAAGTTAGTATATTGTCCTTCACCAAGCAATTGATCTCTATTAATATTTATTTCCCATGTTGTATTTTCTTGCTCTATTTTTATAGTCTCTGTTCACCACCGTGATAACCACTGTAACTGTTGTATTGCTTCTAATACCACTGAAACTAAAATTTTCAATCTTGGGGAGCAAGTCTATTCTGCATGGCCCAGCTGTTTAACATTTGTTTAATGAAGGCAGAGTGCATACCATATTTGATGATGGATTCCTTAAAGTGCTTTAAATCCATCATGTCTACAGGATGCCAGGCCATTTCCTCATAACCCTCAGCACCATTTTGCATGGGCACATGTCTTATAGTGACTGGAAAAGCTGAAGGTGTCTGGGCAACTCTGGAAGTGTCCTCCACTGGGACATTTTCCCCCAAAGACCCTTTGGTCTGTCTGTCTGTCTTCCTTTTTCTATGGTTTCTGACCTTCTCCACCCTTTTTAACCAAAGGTGCCTTTTGTTTTCCAGCCCTTCCAGTTTTTTCTGCATGTTTCCCATTTGGTCAGTGAAGTCAGTAATTCTTTCCAAAAGGATACAGCTTATTGACTCTCAGGGGTTCTTTTCTATCTTATTAGGCTCTCTTCTAGTCCTTTTAAGAATTAAATACAATAAAAGAACAACGAAAAAACAGAAAATTCCCTCTAAATATAAAGCAGGAAAGAGTTTTGTAACGATAGTTGCAATTTTGCTGATACTCTGAACCAGCATTTCTGTATCTTTTAATTTTGACTCTTCCCTTATACCATTAGAAATGACAGAACCCATTGGGCCCCATGGTGGGCACCACTTATTGTTTTTAAAATTACATGTGTTATTAGTATTATCAGTATTATCTGTAGGTCCAGCTAGTGATCAATTAAGACACAGACACTTGTTATATTTTAAAAGAGCCTTAGTTAACCTGGGACAGGGCAGATATCAATCCTCTAAACTACCTCCCATAGTGGCTCAGGCATGGGATCCCTGTCTCAATCCCATGCCATGTGTTTCCAATAACCTCTATCAAGCTACCTCCCACCCATAATCCCAAATACTTGTTAACGTTTCTCATCAGGACAGGATTCTCCATCCACGCTGCCAACTATGTGCTTCTCCTCCAGCTAATCCATGGGGGCCTTCCTCTCTTCACTTCAGGTCTCTCTCTCTGTCTCTTCTCCTCTTGGTAGTCTTTCTTCCTTTCTTCTTCCCAGAATTCCTCTCTCTTCTAGCCCCACCTATCTCCTTTACCCTGACCAGGTGGGATGGCTTTTTATTAGGCAGAAGGTGTGTCATACAGACATCAAGCAGTAATTAGCATAAAAACACATCAAACCATCCCCCAACAGTTGTCCTTAGTTGTCCTCAGAGGTTGAAGGTAAGTCCATATTGCCAAAGGCAATGAACACTCCAGACATAGCCATGAGAAAAGCAAAGCTGTATCTAACTAGAAAGCTCCTTTCCTGAGATCTAGCTTTCATAAGATGAGAAAGAACTGTGTGATATGCTGTGATGTTTATAAGCCCAACAAAATGATAAAATATTCCTAAATATGTACTAATGGCACTTATATCTTGGTGGTACCAACAGCTATATAATCACTTTGAGGGCCCATTCTAATGGATGGGAAAACATGCCTGGTATTAGACGCATAGCCAACAACCAAGGACTAATGGCATCATGGATCTTAGAGAAGAATCTACTGCCTCCACTTGGTTAGACTAGCATAATTCCTAACCATATTCTAAACTGTATCTTTATATCCACAGATAAGTGTAGTTCTCACCCTTCATCAAAAAAGCTCACTTTGCAGTCAACGGACACCATCACAGAAAACTACAACTGGTCATAATGCAGAGATAATGACTAGTGGGGAGCCTAACCCTGGTGGATACCTCTATAACACAATTGCGTCTACAGCTCAGGGAACATTAAAGTGGGTGGGGGCAGAAATGCGAAAATCCAGAGGATTGTGAAGTCTTCTGTGAGAAGTATCTGCTGTGAGAAGGTAAGTGTATCTGCTAGAAGTGGCAGGGAAGCTACACCCGTGATGCTATTAGCTAAACAAGACCTGAATAAGAACCATACCAACAAACATGCTAATGTGGAACGGTGAGAACTCCCATGGGGCCACACACACAGACAAAGAACTACAGACAAATTAGTCTCTCCCACAAATGAGTCCCTTAATTAATTGTCTAGTGCAAAATGACTATCCCTGAAATCATATACAGGCAAGCAACTAAATGAATTCAATAGGTTTCACTTTTATACTTAAGCTATATTTATATGTGTGTTACAATACTAATCCAGGGGGAAAGGACATTGATTTGAGAAAGAGTGAAGGGGAGAGGAGGAAGGAAGAAGAAAAATGATGGAGTGACATTTTAATTAAAATAAAAATATTTGAAGGCCCACTAAATGAGAAAAGGGAGAAAAAAATGAGAAGATGCATAAAAAAGAGATGAGAACAATGGTTAGAAAAGTATTACAGATAAGAGTGATATTGATCAGCAGTAATCACTTTAACATCTGTGGCCAATAGACAGAGACTGTCAGTTTTGATTAAAATAATATGGTGATACTCAATTACATGGTTCCACTAAAAAAAAAAAACAGACTAAAAGTAAAGAAATGGGAGAAGTGGGATGAGGTGGAGGGGGAAAGAAAAGGGATTCATTGTACAAGTCACAATGGAAGGTCTGTAAAACTGATATGAATTAGCACTTACAATAAAGAAAAAGCAGGGAGTAGAGAAAGAACTTACCAGGAAAGAGAGGCTTTAACAACATACGAAAGGACACTGAATCCTCACACAAATTCTAAACAGTTGATACTTGTTAGATCTTGCAACTCAAAATGACTCTTCTGTGGCGGCCCCAGCATTCTCCTGTTTCAAATAAAACAGCATGTAGTACCAATTGCTGAATTCACCCCATGATATTTGCTTTCGAACCTAATGCAACTTTTTAAAGAAGTTCTAAAACCTTCCTAAGAAAGAAGGATGCTATGTATTTTAATAAAACAGGAAGATGGGACATGATATTGGATGGCAGTTTTCTAAAGCCTTATGGTTTTTAATTTTATGTTTGGATTCTTGATCTATCTTGATTTACTTTCTGTCTGGAATGAGGTAGGTATTTAGATTCAGATTTCCCACACCTTAGCAATCTATTTTCTTGGGTGTGTGTGTGTGTGTGTGTGTGTGTGTGTGTGTGTGTGTGTGTGTGTGTGTTTGGTTTGGTTTTTTGTTTTTTCAAAAACCTCCCATTCCCCCATTGAATGCTGTTACAGGTGCAAATTGTCAAAAGTTACTTGGCCTTTTAGGTGTATTTCTGTTTCAGGGACTTTGCTTCTGTTCCTTTACGGAGTTTATTAACAACTACATCAGTGAAATGCCATACAGTATTGACTACTGTGGCTTGAAAGAATATGTAAGAATGAAAGAAAAGAAAAAGTAAATGAATGCAGAATGTAAACTGTGCTGACATTCATCAAGAGAAGATGGAGTAGCTATAATTATTTTATGTACAGCCTGTTTCTCAGAAAAAGAAGAAGGAGGAGGAGGAAGAGGAGGAGGAGGAAAAGGAGGAGGAGGAGGAGGAGGAGGAGGAGAAGAAGAAGAAGAAGAAGAAGAAGAAGAAGAAGAAGAAGAAGAAGAAGAAGAAGAAAGACACATCCTTTAAAGATAAAGAAACTGCTCCACCAAAACACACAGCAATCTTTACCATGGACTTCGTTGGGCTTCTATTGCTGTAATAGAACATAGTTTTAAAAGAGCATCTGCGGGGAGGGAAAGAGTTTGTTTCATCTTACAGTTTTAGTCCATCATGAAGGGAAGTCAAGGTAGGAACTTAGGACAGGAACCTTAAATGTGGCAGCCAATCTCAGAGACCATGACAGGGTACTGCCTATCAGTTTGCTCCCCATGGCATGCTCAGCTTACTTTTTCATACTGTTCATGACCATCTATGTATCCAAGGGTAGCACCTTTTACAGCAAGCTGCCCCCTTCCACCCCCCCCCACACACACACATTAATCATTAAGCAAGAAAATATTCTACAGACTTGCCTCCAGGCCAATCTGATGGAAGCATTTTCTCAATTGAAAGTTCTCTTCCTTTTTTAGGCAGAATTCTGTCTGTGATAGAAATGAGGACATTTTTCCCAGTGGCTTGTTTGTCACATTTGAAGCCATCTCCATAAGGAGGTTCTTTGGTGCTCATCATCCTCTTTGAGGTTGGCTGGGTGTTGCCAAAAGTTAACCTGTCTCATTTTCAGAGAATCTTTAAAATAATTTTTTAAAAAATTTAAATGACATATTCTGAATGTCTCTGAGGTTTGTGAAGACCTTATCTAACTATTCTACCTTACCTTTCTATAGCATCGTGTCTGTCACACCTAAGATGTATATGGATACAGGCAGAGTTGAAGGCCAAAGTCTGCTAAGACAAGGCAAGCAAGTCCTCAACAGTTCCTGCCTCACAAATATGTCTATCAGATATATTGGGCCAGAAAGCTGAAGATGATACTCCAGTGTTATAGGGAGTGTTGGGTGACTGTTGAGGTAGAAAACTGTCTCTATTATCTTCTCATTTGGGAAGCTACTAACCTGAACTCCTGACATACTCAAGTAATCAAGTTTATTCCTTCTCACGTCTCTGAGGGAGTTGAAGACCAGGTAGCTTAGTTTTACAATGAAGCTTAGAGTTAAGATGTTTTTAGGTCTAGTTAGATGTTTTAGGTTGATAATGACAAGATGTGGTGAAGACTGATTTACATTCAGCATTTTAAACTCACTGAGATAGGAAAGATGTTTTCTTCAAGGCTGTCAAATACAAATAGCCAAAACACTAACAATGTAACATTTATATAATTTTTGATTGTGTCATGGTTATTCTTCCTATAGGTAGTTTATTGTATATATGTGAAATAATATAAATGTATATGTAAATTTTTTAAAATTTCAAATTTAAAAAAGTAAGTTCTCTTTGCAGATGACTCTAGTTTGTATACCACTGACAAAACAAATGCACATGTGTGCAACAGCAGAATGTCAAAATACAAGAGCCACATATACATAGCATATTTTATATATGTGAGACATTTAGCATATATGTGTATATACATGTGTGTGTCATTTGGTTTTTGGTACCTTATTGTTACATACACATCTGCATGTACACACACACAATAAATAAATGTAGTGAAAGCTATAATATAAGTTCATCTTGGAGAATTTTTTTTCAACAAGGGAATGAAAATTATATCCAAAATGATCAAACAGAAGGAAGTGATAAAATTTGAGATGAAGTTGAGAACACTAGTATGTGCATCCTTATAACAAAGGAAAATGGAATGAAGACAGACCTATTGAAAAGAAGGGGTGAGTCAAAGGTGAATTCAGAGTTGGACTCCCTGCAGACACTATGGAGAGACAAGGAACATCTGCTTTCTACGTGCAGACCTTCACATCTTTGCCAACACCTTGATTTTGGAAGTATAAGGGTGCTATAAACAGAATTGTAAGGAAAGAAGCTTTTGTTGCTTTAAGACACCATAATTGTGATAATTTGTTAGAGAAGCAGTAAGTATGCTAATTCAATATTCAAGAACTAGGTTTTGAGGGTTAGGGTTACAATACAGAGAATATATTACTAGTCTTCATATTCTCATTCGTGACATCAAGATGCTGAAATCATTCAGACTAAACATCAGTTTACATGACAAATGCCAACCTTGCTAGGATATTCTAGAAACCTAGAACGCTTTTCTCATAATGAGATGTTTTTCCTGTTGGGATTTTTAAAAATATGTCTACGTGCTTTTTCTGCCTGTGTGTATGTGTACCATGTGTGTGCCTGGTGTCCACAGAGGGTATTGGATACTCTGGAGCCCTTTTAAAAATGTTTACATTGATTATACTGAATCAGGTCTTAGAAATCCCACCTAGTTGCTCAAGATTGGCCAAAATGCATATCCTGTTGGCATCAGGCTTCACAGGAACAAAAGGAGGAGGGTTTTTGACAGAGCAACATCAATGATGAAAAGCATTGTCAGCCAGCGCTGGTGAGTTGGCTTGCAGAGTCCTCTGTCTGAAGCTCAGTGTTAGCATATTTTCATCTGACTCCACAATGCCAATTTCCCAATCTGGACACCCTCTTTGTGACAGGAAAAAACAGTTTTCACTCCTTTCTATTGTCCAAATTTCTCTACTCAAGGTTTCAAAAATTTTTTTAATTTAATTCTTATATTTTGCCGTTTTAAGGACCAGTCCAAGGCAACCAACACTATGACATTCACACAGGTTCCCCTGCCTGCCAAGCATATTAATAAGATATCTTTGTAAAACACACTCCAGCCTGCCTGAACCATATTTGGTACTTAGCTACATATACTTGCCCAGCAAGCCAATGTCAACCTTGATGATGTTATGGGTAGTGGATTCTTGGGGTATATAGACATCCTCAAGAACCTGCTTGACATTTGTCCACTGGGCGTATCTCTCTTCCTGAAATCTTTATTTCATAAATGTGAGGTGGGTATTAGCTCCCATGTTGCTGAGGATCTCCCCTACCAATCTTACTTTCTACTCATTGTTCTAAAAGACACCTGAGAAATAAAAGTCAAGGGCAGAGATATGATAGATATTAATTTACATTCAGAATTTTAGACTCACCAAGATAGTAAAGATGTTTTCTTCAAGGCTGCCAAATACAAATAGCCAAAGCACTATGAATGCAGCATTTATATAATTCTTGATTGTTTTGTGGTTCTTCTTGCTGTAGGTAGTTTATTGTATATATGCATAATAAGTGTATATGTAAAAATATTTATTAAAAATTATTTTTAAAAAGAAAGAATGCTGCTTTTCAAGGAGTTCCTTTGTTTGTAGGTAACTGAAAATGTATTAAAGGTAAGGACTCATACTTTCAAATTAATATGCATGTAAAGGACTTTGTATAAATTCAGGAGGTCCATAATAACCTTATGAAAATCATCTTCACATATTTAAAGGATCCCATGTCCTGAAAGGAGCAGCCCTAGGTTAAACCATAATATAGAACATAGCATCATGTGTTAGACACTCAATGTGTAACTGTTCACTTAATCGGTTAACTGCCTTACGATACTCTTAGGGCAAATGCAGATTCTGTAGACTTCATATTATCAAAGATGTTTGCACTTTCCTGTAAGTACTGACTTGATATCTCTGCTTATGACAAATTATAGAGTGGATATGTTTCTAAAGACAAAGCAAAGGAAAAGGTTCAACAATAAAATCAGCCTGAGTTAAGGTCATCCTTTTAGGAAAAAAAAAATAATCATTCTTCCTGTCTGAAAACACAAGTCCTCAACTATCTTGAAACCACTGGCCCCAGGGCTTCCAGGGAAATAAAAAGATAATAGTCCAAGTAAAATAACTTCATTTGCTTAAATGAGATTTTTTTTCAAGCAATATTAGACTTTCCTGTGCAATTGGGCAAAGCTTCATAGAACAATAAAGAACCCTTTGGGCTCAAGTCACCTTAGAAGTTGAATTAACTACCACACCACCACCACCACCACCACCATCCCCACCACCACCACCACCACCATCACCATCACTACCATCACCATCATCATCCCCACCACCACCCCCATCACCCCCACCCCCACCCCCACCATCACCACCACCACCCACACCACCACCACCACCATCACCACCACCACCACCACCACCACCATCCCCACCACCACCACCATCCCCACCCCCACCACCACCACCATCCCCACCACCACCACCATCCCCACCCCCACCACCACCACCATCCCCACCCCCACCACCACCACCATCACCACCACCACCACCACCACCATCACCACCACCACCACCATCACCACCATCACCACCACCACCACCATCACTACCATCACCATCACCACCACCACCACCACCACCACCACCACCACCATTCCTGCTGGTTTTGTTTACTCTTTCTTCCCTAGTTCTTAATCCTTTAATCTATAGTTTAGAAATGCAAAGATGAGAAAGAAGCTCTCCAGGGTAAAAGATTAAGAGCAGAACATGACTCAGCTAAATAAAGGCCTAGGCCTGAGTCTGTAAAATAATCTTCAATCACTGTTCCCTAGGAAAGTACTCTTGTAGTAATTATTGCTCTCATCGACATTACATGCAAAAGCAACTTGAGAAAAGAAGAGTTTTTTGAGCTCACCTTTTGAGGGGACAGCCCCTCATGATGTGAATGTTGCAGGTGTGTGAAGCACCCACTGCCAGGGAGCAAACAGGTGAATGCTGGCACTCTGCCATGTGAATTTCCTTCTTTTTATTAGGCATGGAAGTCCAGCCCATGGAATGTCGCTGCCCACATTTAAAGTGTATTTTCCCATGTCCATGATCCTAATTTAGAAACTCTCAGACATTACCTGTGATTACTTAGAATGTCTCCTAGGCTACAATATCTTGGCCCTGTGAAGTTATCAGTCGTAACTAGCACAACTATTAAAAGTTCTTACATGGAACACTCAACCTAAGGGCTCAAAATATTAACCATCACTTCTATGTTTGACAAATTCCACCGTAGTTCAATACTCTAGTGTTTAACTTTTACCACTAACTCATAGCTCCACCATGAGTATGGGATGTGGAAAGAAAGGGACACACAGAAATCTGGACTCTAATAATTACAAAATTCTGCCAAATAGCCTTGTGGTTGTTTGGATGAGAAATGTCCTCCAAACATTCATGCATTTGAACACTTGGCCCCCAGTTGATGGAACCCTTATCAAGTGAAGCCTCGTTGGAAAAATGGTGTGTCAAGGTTAGTATTTGAGCATAGATAGCCTGGTCTCACTTCCTGTTCTCTCTTTCTGTCCTCTGTATGGATGAAAATGTGATCAGCCAGTGTACAGCTCCTGACACCATGCTTTTCTTCTTTTTCCATACCTTCCCAACCATCATGGACTCTACTTCTCCAACACTAAGCTAAAGTAAACCCTTTCTTCCCTAAATTGCTTTTGGCCATGGTTTTTTATCATATCAACAGAAAAGCAGCTAATATAATCATTGACCCATTGAAAAATTGAGATATAAGTCCAGATATTTAAATAGATGCTTCAACACCTTTTCCAGTCTACCACCAATTTTTGCCTTAGTCTTCTTTTCCTTGTTTGGGGAAAAGAACACTATGCTTTAGAAATTTTAGCAATCTCAAGAAACAGACAATTTCATCTACTATTTCATATTTTTTTTTAAAAAAATCTGTTTTTCACACCATAGCAGAACTTACTTAACCTTGTATTTTCCACCTGCCAGAAGAAATATTTAAGGACAGCTTTCAAATATTAATGATCTAAAAATATCTTTTCATCTTAAAGTCTTTTTCCTATTCTAGGAACTGAATAAAAGAGTCTTCAGTGGGGGTAGCCACCGAGTGGGAAAGCTTTAAAACTCACAGTAATGGAGAAATAGAAGGATCCAGAGGGTCCTAGAAACCTACAAGAAGAACATCATGACAGACAGATTTAGGCCCAGGAGTTCTGCTCAAACTACTGCACCAACCAAGGACAGTACATGCAGTAAATCTCGAACCCTTACTCAAATCTAGCCAATGGACAGGATATTCTCCACACTTGAGTGGAGAGCGGGGACTGACTCTGACATGAACTCTGTTGTCCCATATTTGACCACTTCCCCTTGGTGGGGAGGCCTGGTGGCACTCAGAGAAAGGATAAGCAGACTAACATGATGAGACTTGATAGACTATGACAATATAACAGGGGAGGATGTCCCCTCTCAGTAACAGACATAGGGGAGGGCAATAGGGTGAAAGCGGGAGGGAAGGAGGAACAGGAGGATACAAGGAATGGGATAACAATTGAGATGTAGTATGAATAAGTTAATTAAATAAAAAATAAACAAAATTAAAAATTAAACTGTTATTAGATAAAAAAGACACACAGTTTTCCCCAGTATTTCAGAAAAATTGACTGGCTTAACTAATTATCTTCAAGTGAATATCTTTTTACTTATATAACTTATTTTACATATTACCCATTATTTCACATATTCACGTATTATATGTATTTATACATCTTAAGCTACACAAATTAGAAAAATGTTTTTCCTATGAGATCATACACATAGCTCAAATATTAAATATTTGGCATTCAGGTTTTAGAGTAAACTTTTCTGGTTCCCTGAAGAATATTTGTAGGATATATATATATATCCTCAAGGTAAAAAGAGAAAAGAGATGAACAACAAAGAACAAAAAACAGCCTCTGTTTCTACAAGGAAAGTCTGAGCTAGAACACAGAGATCACCCAACTCCAGGGGTAGCTCATGTTTTGATGTATGCGTGCCCTTGGCAAAGGAAAAAAAATCAAACAAGACAAAAACACAGTAAGTAACAATGAGATGCTGCTCACACTTTCCCCTGGAGGAATACCATTTCCTAGAGGAAGACACGCATGAGACTGGCTGCTTGTAACCTCCTCTAGTTCTCTGTATGAGTCACTCATACCTAATACATAAACACAAGCTGGTAGGTGATTCGCATATTCCTGCCTCAGAGACCATTAAAGACTAGATTTCCCTGCAGGTCTGTAACCTTGAATTGGCCATAACCTATCCTCATAAATAAACCAAAGTTCAGCCTGGGTCAGCTACCTAGCAATGATCAAATCACAACTGTAGATACCGTTAGACACCATGCTAAGGAAAAGCCTAAACATACAAATAATTCAGTGAGTGTGGGAGGGCTTGAAAGAAAACATCTCCTAAATGTTCAGGCATTTGAACATCTAGTTTCATTTGGTGACTCTGTTTTGGGAGGTTTAGAAAGTTTGACCTTGCTAGAGAAAGTTATGCCCCACTAACGCAAGCTCTGAGAGTGTACAGCCTTGTTCTCCTTCCTGTTTGTCCCCTCTTGCTTCCTGCTTTCAGTTGAGGATGTGAGCTCCCACCTTCTGGCTCCAGTCAGCATCCCAGTTTCTCGTTGTCCTGCTTCCCTGCCACAGTGAAACCATCCTTCTGCAACCGCTTGCCTTACATGTGTTGCTCTTGGTTTTGGTGTTTTATCCCAGCAACAGAAAAGTAGCCAATACAACAAGCATATCCTATATGCTCACTTAGCAAAACAAATCTTTTATGCATAAAGAAATGCACAGGATAAAACGAATACACAGAGGGTTGCTGACTTCCTCGGCACTGGCAACTGTCCGTGTGGACCTTCCTCAACCCCACCCTTGCTCACCTCCTCTCTAAATGTAGCACTTTCCCATTCTTGCAAGCCAAAGTCATATAAATGCTTTCTGCTTTCTGGAGCAACTCTCAGAAAGTAATTTGAGTGTGCAGAATGCTTGATGCTCTTACTTGTAAATCCAATGTTTGTGGGAAGGATTTATGACTAGAAGCCGGTCAGGCGGGCATCTTCTGAGTCTGTGTTCACAGACGATGAGCTCTGCCAGCTGTCTTCTGCATCTCAGCATCTTATAGTTGTCTGCTGTTTCCGGTTTTCTCCTTGGAAAGAGTAAGGAACTGGCAGGAAGGATGTGTGAGAAACGATCTACAGCACACGTTCTTTAGTAGAGGGTTTTTATTCTTTTCTCCAGCATCTCTCTGAGCGAGCTTGTTCTCCTCTCCAAGCGTTTTGGCCAACTCTAGACCTGGAAGATATACAATGCTTGCAATGGCTGTAAATTATTTCTGTGACTTTTGTTGTTATTGCTGCAAATACCTAAACAAGGCAACGTGACGTCTTTCCCCAGCTACTAAAATATTTCCTTCTACAGTGGCTAAATGTTACTGCCCATTTGAAAACCACTTCGGTACTGATAATGACTGCGTCAAAAGCCAGAGTGTTTAATCTCACTACTAGGGGGGGTCTGTGTCGGAACATCACCAAGGAAAACATCTGCTCATTGGAGAGAAAGCCAACAGCTGAATCTGGAATCCCACAGACTCCTGTATCTCCTCCTCCTCTGTCCCAATTTAAAATTCAAATGACTCCAAGTCAGAGAAAGCAAACTCTTGTCACCAGATGCCACTTGCTACATTCCAAGAGCCCATCTGCTCCATTAAATGCCTCCATTGGCCACTTCATACGAGGCTCTAGAAAGAGCTCCTAAATTGATTTGGGTTTCCTCCAGTTTGTTAAGCTGATTTTCGCTGATTTTCACAGGCAACCAGCCTTGTGATCATGGCTGTAATTGATATGTCGTAGTCATTCATTGATCTTCCATGGCCAACATGTGAACATTCCACCCACCACCACCATCACTACCCACCTCCATGCCCCACGTCATTTTGCTGAGAAGGATCCATCCAATCCCAGCTCTCATGAAGTCACCTTGGAGCCAGGTAAACACAGAAGGAAGTGTCTGTTGTAGGTGAAAGGTCCTGGGAGGCTCCTGTGTTGAACACCTGGTCGCCAGTTGGTGGCGCTGTTTTGAAAGATTGGGGAACTTTTAGGAGGAGGAGCCTCTCTGAAGAAGGTGGGTACTGTTTGAGAGCCTAACCCATCTCCTCCCTTTCCTGGCTGCAAAATGACCAATCATCTCACTCAGTGACACCTTGCCTTCTTAAGCAGGTTGGGCTGTATTCTTTCTTAAACTCAAAGCCAAATCGGGTCCTGCCCTCTCACGTTGTTACTTGCTGGGTAGTTGGGGCTGGAGAGTTTAAAGCAGTTAAGCGCGCTTGCTGCTGTTACAGAAGATCCGCATTCAATTCTCAGCACTAACATGCTTTCACAATCACTTGCAACTGCAGTTCCAGGAGAATTCAAGCTCTCCTCTGTCCTCTACAGGCACAATATGAATATGCTACATTTTATATATATATAGGCAAAATACTTATACACATAAAGGAAAGATAAGTAAGAATTTTTACAATTTAATTTATAAGAATATATTTCAGTTAGTGGTAAATTTCAGAACGTTGATGATTGCAGGCCCCGCATTTTGATACTTAGGAAGGTAGTGCTTTGGTTTTGTGAATATGCTATGTTATTTGTTTGTTCACTTTCTGGAATCTATGGTAATTGCATGTGGGTCTTTTGCTTGTTTGTTTATAGTGTCTTTGTTGTTTTGTTTGTTTGCAGGGGGTCGTTTGGTGTGTGTGTGTGTGTGTGTGTGTGTGTATGTGTGTGTGTGTGTTTCTCTCTCTCCATTTTCATTTTAAACTCAGGGAGGTGTTCTGGGTTTCTCAAAGCATCTTTGGCCAGAACACACCCACTGAAGACTGACCTCTAACAAGACTTTACTTCTAACCCTGTCCACTCACTGGAGCCTCTTGACCTGTCCAGTTGTACTCTTAGGGGAGATCCTTCTAAGACAACGTATGGGTTAGTGGCACACACCTATAATCCTGTCGCTTAGGGAAGGGAAGCAAGAAGACAACGTATGGGTTAGTGGCACACACCTGTAATCCTGTCGCTTAGGGAAGGGAAGCAAGAAGAAAGCAAGGTGAAGGTCAGCTTCACAGACGCACAGTAAGCTTGAGACTAACTTAAGCTATCTCATAAAAATAAAATAAAATAAAATAAAATAAAATAAAATAAAATAAAATAAAATAAAGCAAGCCACTTGTGTGAAAATTCCATAATGCAACCCATTACTTCATATAGAAACTTAAAAAATTGTTTTAAAGCCCAAAGTCTGAAAAAATATAACTATAGCAATATACCATAATTTTTTAAAAAAAAAAAAAAGAAGAGTCTGGAAAGATGACTCAAATTTCAAGTCCCAGCATCTGCATCTGGTAGATCATAACTGCCTATAACTCTATCTCCAGATGATCTGATGCCTCTGGCTTTTGGAGGCACTGCATTTACACACACACACACACACACACACACACACACACACATACACACACACACACACACACACACACACCATATGCACACAAATTCACATGTCCACATGCATGCATAATTAAAAAACAAATTTTAAAAATACAAAAAAGAAAACATCAAATCATCTCTGGGTCTAGCTTGAGACTGAATGTTAAGACATACCCCTTTGTGTTCAACAGGAGGGATATGGGGTGCTCAAAAGTTCCTAAACTTACTGAGATGTGGACACTTGGCGTGGAGAATTTCAGAATGCACTTTGGGGAGCAATGCTACAGCAGCTGGAGAGTATCACTCACGACAGCATGGTAGCGAGCCACTCCTTCTGACATGACAACCAGACCCCATTCCCTAAAGCTCTGTCCCTTCTCCTAGGCTCTGCTGGAACATCCCCTTCTGGCTCCCCTCATGTCTGATACTGAGTGTCTGTATCTTCTGCTTAGTGCTTGCTACTCCCGCTCACCTTATGTCTCACGCTTGCCAGCCTTATCTACAGTAATGGAACAAACTCTCACTTCTAACTCAGACTTATGGCCTCCACATTGTATTTCCAGCCCCAGCCCTTCCAACAGGGCTTCCATCTGTCTGGTTACCTGCAGAGATATATTCACGCATTCAGAGCAGGACTCTGTGACGAAGACCTGGATGTAAACCTCTCTCTCTCTGCTAATAGCACTGCCATCCCAGGAGCAGAACTTAGTCATAACCCTTAGGCCTTTTTCTAAGTCATTACTTATCATTCCTGTCCATTCTACTTCCATTTCTGCCTCTTCTCTCTTGCCTTTGCTGGCATCTACTCAGCCAACTCCAGGTCAGTCCACTCTTCGTCCTATTATGTACTATTCTTTACAAACCCAGATCTGATCTTGTTCCTTTGGCCCCAGGTTTTACTGTCTGATCGAGCTCAAGCTGTTTCTTCAGCATGATTGCACAAGGCACTTAATGACTAGCACCCAAACTGCCACTGCACTTACCACACACCACACACACACACCACACCACACACACACACACACACACACACACACACACACACACACACACACCCTTTATTTCCATCCCATTTCCCAAAACGACCACCCCATGTGCTCCCAAAACAATTTTCTTAGTCTGTATTGTCTTAAAAGAGGGCTCTGAGACAAGAACTCCTATTAGGGAAAATTGCAAAACATTTTGAATTAAAAGGAAAAAAAATCAAAGATTGCCAAGCAACCTGTGCAGCTCATCCTCCCTGCTTAGCTCTACCCAACCATGTCTTTGAGCATCTTTCAAATCTACAAACCGTAGAAGTCGTTAATGCCGGTAATTATTGTCCACACCATGCATGCTGTGTCTGGTGAAATGCAACAGACTATCATCCTGTGGATATTGTCCAGTTTGCAAGTTTTTCACCTATTTATAAATTTAGTTCATATATCTGTGCAATAGTTTGAGTTCTCCTTTGCTTAGGGTTGTCATACTTAACATACAAAATCCAAGATAGTCAAATAGACTTGAATGCTCAATAGACAACAATTTCATATTGGAAAATTGTAAGTTTCTTATCTGAAGGTCAAGTGTAACCAGAAATCCAGTATTTTAGCAATCATGCCTTTGATTCAGATTTGACATCTCACTGGTTGCCTTGTTAGTAAGTAAAATAAGGATTTTTAATATGGATTCATTGTGTATTGTATCGAAGTCTGGGTTATGCCTTGAAAGTATCCTTAACTTGTCGTTTCTTTGAGAATCATAGGGATAGAGAAGTGAAATAGAGAAAGAAAGTCAGCTACTAAGTCACTAGGGTGGACAACTGGAACTTATTCCCTGGGGAGATCCCAGCAGGGAGGTAAATAGTCCCCTGTGGGAGGCAAATGAGAGAGTTAACCTTTGTCTACAGTTCCTCAATTTGATCCTTCCTGGCCACAAGCCATGCATCTATAAATAAAGGCTAACTTCAAGTATGTTCTACCTATTGTGGGGTGACCAAAGAGACAACTCCAATAGTAAATGAAGCATTTTTTTCTTCAGTGCTCTAACAACAAAAGAAAACTATAGGCAAGCCTCTAACACCTACGTCTCTGTCAACTCACTGCCTTTGCTTCCCGTCACAATAGGTGAACACTTGGAATAATCACATGTTCCCACCAGGAGTCATGGAGCTCAGGGACCATGGACTAAAACCTATGAAACAAGGGGCCAAAATAATATTTCCTTCATTAAGTCAATGGTTCAGATGTTTTGTCATAGTTATGAAAGCTGCGACCAGAAAAGGCACACTGCTGGCATCCATCAGCACCTCCAGGGACCATTATCAAAGCATGATTAGAGTGAACACACCTTTTCCTTCAAATTACATGATGATGATCATGATGATGACGATTATGATGATGATGATGAAGCACTATCCACCTTCTGTTTTTAAAGATGAGTGTATGTGTGCGCATGTGTGTATATGTGTGCATGTGTGTGTGTGTGTGTGTGTGTGTGTGTGTGTGTGTTTCTTTGTGCACATATGCTGACATGCACTTAAGTGCCTGTAGGCCAGATTAGGCTGTAAGATTCCCTGGAGCTTTAGTTACAGGCAGTTGTGAGCAACTCAGTGTGTGTGGTTAGAATCAAATTCAATTCCTCTGCAAAAGCAACAATTTCCCTTAATTTCTGAGCCCCAATATACCATTTACCTTCTGTATGACATTTTCACTATTTCCTAAGGACAATGATTATCCATTGCTCTATAAGTCTGTTACCTTTCATAAAGCTTATGCAGGGAGTGTGGGTTAGCAGCGATGTCATCACATCTGGCCCAATCTCCTGGTAAGTGAAGACTTTCATGGAACATGAAAGTACATACCATGTGAGTATTTCTGCTTCTGGATTAACTCAATCAGTAGTATTTCTAGTCCCCTCTATTCGTCCACAAATTTTGGGTATTCTTTGTTTTTAACAGCTGAGTAGTATTCCTTAGTGTAAATGTACCACCGTTTCTTTATCCATTCCTCAACTGAGGGACATTTAGGGGGTTCCTATGTTCTGGATATTATGAATAAGGCTGCTATGAACATGGTTGGGCATATACTCTTGTGTGGCAGAATATTTTCTGGGTATATTCCAAGGAGTGGAATAGCTGGGTCTTGCGGAAGTCCTATTCCCAGTTTTATGAGAAAGTGCCAGATAGATTTCCAAAGTGGTTGTACTAGTTTGCATTCCCACTAGCAATGAAGGAGTGCTCCTCTCTCTCCACATCCTCAACAGCATGTGGTGTTGCTTGAATTTTTTATCTTAGGCATTCTGATGGGAGTAAGATGGAATCTCAGTGTCATTTTGATTTGCATTTCTCTGATGACTAACAAAGCTGAGCATTTCTTTAAGTGTTTCTCAGCCATTTGATATTCCTCTCTTGAGAATTGAGAATCCATTTCTCAATTGGGTTATTTGGTTTGGTGGTGTTTCATTTCTTGAATTCGTTATGTATTTTGGGTATTAGACCTTTGTCAAATGTAGGGTTGGTGAAAATCTTTTCCCAGTCTGTAGGCTGTGGCTTTGTTCTGTTGATAGTGTCTCCTGCCTTATAGAAGCTTCTCAGCCCTATGAGGTCCCATTTATTAATTGTTGACCTTAAGGCCTGGGCTGTTGGTGTTCTGTTCAGGAAATTGTCTCCTGTGACAATGTGTTCTAGGCTCTTCCCCACTTTTTCTTCTAACTGCTTTAGTGTCTCTGGTTTTATGTTGAGGTCTTTAATTCACTTGGACTTGAATTTTGTGCATGGTGACAAATATGATTTTAGTTGCATTTTTCTACATGTAGAAATCCAGTTAGACCAGCACCATTTGTTGAAGATGCTATCCTTTTTCCGTTGAATAGATTTGGCTTCTTTCTCAAAAATCAAGTGACCATATCTGTGTGGATTCATTTCTGGGTTTTTTATTTGATTCCATTGATCAAGCAGCCTATTGCTGTGCCAGTACCATGCTGTTTTAATTACTGTTGCTCTATAGTACAGCTTGAGATCCAGTATGGAGATTGCTCTGGAGGATCTTTTATTGTACAGGATTGTTTTAGCTACTTTGATGTTTTTGTTTTTCCATATGAAGTTGAGAATTGATCTTTCAATGTCTTTAAAAATTGTGTAGGTATTTTGATGGGGATTGCATTGAATCTATAAATTGCTTTTGGTAAAATGGCCATTTTTCCTATGTTAATTCTCCTTATCCATAAGCAAGGAAGATCATTCTATCTTCTCATGTCATCTTCAATCTCTTTCTTCAGAGTTTTGAATTTTTTTTCAAATAAGTCCTTTATTTGCTTGGTTAGGGTAATTCCTAAATATTTTATATTGCTTGTGGCTAACATGAAGGGTGTAGTTTTCCTAATTTCTTCCTCTGCATGATTGGCATTTGTATATAGGAAGTCTACTGAGTTTTTTGAGTTAATTTTGAATCCAGCCATTTTGCTGAAGGTGTTTATCAGCTGTAGAAGGTCTCTGGTGGAATTTTGGGAGTCACTTATGTACACTGTCATACCATCTGCAAATAGGGATGATTTGATTTCCTTCTTTCCCATTTGGATCCCTTTGATCTCCGTTTGTTGTCTTATTGCTCTAGCTAGAACTTCAAGAACTATATTGAAGAGATATAGAGAAAGTGGTTGGCCTTTCTGGTCCCCGATATTAGAGGGATTTCCTTTATTATCTCTTCATTTAATTTGATGTTGACTATTGGCTTGCTGTAGCCTTTATATGTTTAGGTTTTTGCCTTGTTGTAGCCTTTATATGTTTAGGTTTTTACCTTGTATCCATGATCTCTCCAAAACTTTAAATGTGAATGGGTGTTGGATTTTGTCAAATGCTTTTTCTGTATCTAAGGAGATGATCATGTGGTTTTCTTTTTTTCAGTTTGTTTATATTGTGGAATACATTGATGGTTTTCCATACATTAAACTATCCCTACTTGCCTAAAATGAGCCTACTTGGTCATGGTAGACATTTTTGATATGTCCTTGTATTCGGTTTGCAAGTATTTTATTGAGTATTTTTGCGTCAATGTTCATCAGAGAAATTGAACTGAAATTCTCTTTGTCGGGTCTTTGTGAGGTTTAGGTATCAACATGACTGTGGCCTCGTAGAATGATTTAGTAATGTTCCATCCATTTCTATCTTTTGGAGTAGCTTGAAGAATATTGGTATTAGCTCCTGTTTGAAGGTCTAGTAGAATTCTGCCCTGAAACCATCTGGTCCTGGGCTTTTTTTTTTTTTTTTCCAGTTGCGAGACTATCAATGACTGCTTCTATTTCTATAGGAGAAAATAGGACTATTTAATTTGTTTATCTGATCTTGATTCAATTTTTGGCAAGTAGAATTGATCAAGAATATTGTCCATTTCCTTTAGATTTTCAAATTTTTGGCATGTATGCCATTAAAGTAGGATCTTGTGATTCTTTGTATTTCTTCAGTGTCTATTGTTATGTCTCCTTTTTCATTTCTGATTTTGTTGATTTGGATAGTGTCTCTCTGCCTTTTATTTAGTTTGGCTAACAGTTTGTCTATCTTGTTAATTTTCTCATAGAATCACGTCCTGGTTGTGTTGATTCTTTGAATTGTTCTCTTTGTTTCTAATTTACTGATTTCAGCCCTGAGTTTGATTATTTCCAAGTGTCAACTCCTCTTGGGTGTTTCTGCTTCTTTTTGTCCTAGGGCTTCCAGATGGGTCGTTAAGTTGCTTATGTGGGATGTTTCCAATTTCTTTATAAAGGCACTTAGTGCTATGAATTTTCCTCTTATCATCACTTTCAATGTGTTCCACAAATTTGGGTATGTTATTCCTTCATTTTCATTGAATTTCAGGAAGTCCTTAATTACTTTCTTTATTTCTTCCCTGACCCAGGTGTCATTAAGTAGAGAGTTGTTTAGGTTTCGTGTGTGTATAGGCTTTTTGTTATTTCTGTTGTTGTTGAAGTCTAGCCTTAGCCCATAGTGATCTGATAGAATACAAGGTATTATGTCAATCTTCTTGTATCTGTTGAGACTTGCTTTGTAACCTACTATGTGGTCAGTTTTGGAGAATGTTCCATGGAGTGCTGAGAAGAAGGTATAATCCTTTGTGTTTGGGTGAAAAGTTCTGTAGATATCTGCTACATCCATTTGATTCATGACATTGGTTAATGATGTTATTTCTCGGCTTATTTTCTGTTTCAAAGACTTATCCTTCAGTGATAAGTGGGGTGTTGAAGTCTACCACTATTAATGTGTGGGAATTGATGAGTGGTTTAAGCTTTGTTAATAGTACTTTTACAAATGTAGGTACCCTTATATTTGGAGCATAGATGTTCAGAATTGTGATGTCATCTTGGTTGATTTTACCTTTGATGAATATGAAGTGTCCTTCCTCATCCTTTTTGATTAATTTTGGTTGAAAGTCTATTTTATTAGATATTAAAATAGTTACACCAGCTTGCTTCTTGTGACCGTTTGCTTGGAATATTTTTTCCAGCCTTTTACCTTAAAGTAATGTCTGTCCTTGTGAATGAAATGCGTTTCTTGAATGCAGAGGCATGTTGGGTCTTGTTTATGCATCCATTCAGTTAGTCTGTGTCTTTTTATTGGAGAGTTGAGACCATTGATGTTGAGAGATATTAATGACAAGTGACTGCTAGGCCCCTTAATTTTTTATGTTGGTTACAGTAGAAAGTTTGTGTGGTTATGTTTTTGTGATGGTGTAGTTATCTATTTCCTGTGTAGTTTTGCTTGTGGCTTGACCCTTTGGGGTGGAGTTTTCTTTCTAGTAACTTCTGTAAATCCAGATTTGTGGAAAGAAACTGTTTAAATTTTTTTTTCATGGATATTTTGTTTTGTCCATCAATGGTTATTGATAGTTTTGCTGGACATAGTAGTCTGGCCTGGCATCTGTGGTCTCTTAGGGCTTGCAGGACCTCTGTCCAGGCCTTCCAGTTTTTATGGTCTCTGCTGAGAAGTCAGGTTTAATTCTGATATGTTTGCCATTGTATATTACTTGTCCTTTTTCTCTTGCTGCTTTGAATATTTTTCTTTGTTCTGTATATTTTGTGTTTTTATTATTATGTGGTGGGAAGATTTTCTTTTCTGCTCTATTCTATGGAACAAGAGGTGTTCCATAGGCCTCTTGTATGTTTATATGCATCTCCTTTATATTGGGGAAATTTTCTTCTATGATTTTCTTCTATGACTTTGTTGCATATATTTTCTGGGCCTTGGAGTCGGGTCTCTTCTCTTTCTTTCCTGGATGCCTATTATTCTCAGGTTTCATCTTTTCATGGTGTCCTTGATTTCTTGGATATTTTCAGTCCCGCTGAGCTGTGGCAGCAATTCAGATCCCCTTCCAGACCCCTCAGGGCAGTCCAGCTTCTCCCACACACAAGGAAGTCCCTGCTGTGTTGTGGGGACTGTCCTGGTTGGGTTCTATCAGCTCAATTTTGCAGGCACAGTCCACCTAGGCTGGCTGCCTGGCTCCAGCCAGACCTGCCCAGACTGCACATGCTGTTGCAGTCTCTGGGGCTCCCTGTCACCTGGGGTGGGGCTGGTGGGGTGTCTGAGGACAGATTCACTTGTTCTCCTGAGACTTCTCCAGGCCAGGAACTCTGGAGTTCTACCATATCACACACTAAGCCTATGGGTTCTGTTCCAAAGCCTGGAGAGTGGGTTCAGGTCCTCCATGGGCTGTTGTTTGGCCCAGGGCCAAGCCTGCCCTTGGTCTGCACTGTGCGGGACCCCATTTACCCAGTGTTCTCCAATTCTTGCTGTCTGTGGCTCGCAATCCAGTTTCTGGTAGATCAGATACAGTGTGTGATAGGTGCTACCATTTTGGAACTCAAGGAATGGTTTTCTAATCTTTTTTATTCTCACTCTTAATATTAAGAGAGACCATGTCCCCTGGAGGGGGAGACCTGGTGGCACTCAGAGGAAGGACAGCAGGTTACCAAGAAGAGACTTGATACCCTATGAACATATACAGGGGGAGGAAATCCCCCTCAGGAAGAGTCATAGGGGAGGGGAATAAGGGGAAAATGGGAGGGAAGGAAGAATGGGAGGATACAAGGGATGGGATAACCATTGAGATGTAACAAGAATAAATTAATAAAGGAGAAAAAAAGTAAAAAAAACTGTGGTACATTTACACTATGGAATATTACTCAGCTATTAAAAACAAGGAATTTCCAAAAAAAAAAAAAGAGAGAGAGAGAGAGAGACAACAAATCTGGTGAGTATGAAGACATCAGAGAAGCCTAAGGTTTTGGCGACTTGCCCCTTCGGTTCTATGAAATGGATTTGTTTTCTAGTCAGACTGATGGCTCCTCACTCCCAGCACTGACTTAGGAGCTCACCAGTATCTGAGCCCAAATGCCTTCTTCTGGGCAGAAGTTGCTGTTCTCGCTTCACCCTGCAATGCTCTGCTCTTAGCACCTGAACACTCCTCTCTAACATCAGGTGACTATGATAGCTGTACAGCTTCACTGGGAAGGGTCATTGGGCATATGTAATTATTTGCTAATGTTCTTAATCTGGGCCAAATCCTCCATCCACACCAGCCATGTGCTTCTCCTTCACCTAACCTATCATGGTGCAGCTTCCATCTCCTCTCCTTTCTTTCTATGCAGAATTTTAGATGTACCAATATGGGAAAGATGTTTTCTTAAAGACTGCCAAATACAAATAACCAAAACACTATGAATGTAACATTTATATAATACCTGATTGTTTTATGGTTCTTTCTGCTATAGGTAGTTTATTGTACATGTATAATAATATAAATGTATATGTAAAAAATAAAAAATATGTAATAAAAAAGAATTTTAAAAATAAATAAAATTATATTTTAAAAGCTTATCCAAGAGGAATTTTGACAAATATCATATTTAATTTAATTTTTATGGCATGTGTATCTCCACCAACACAGCATAAACTTCTAAAGGCCAAGACAGGATAGGGCAGTCCTCTCAGTAACAGAAATCAAAGACAATGGATGAAGAGAGATGATTTTCTAAGGCATGTTTTGTCTTATTCTTTTCACTAGGAAATGCTTCCCCTCGCCCATATACTTTCCCTCCTTTGGTTCCGAAGCATCTTAGGAGTACTTCAGACAAGATTTTTAAAAAGAGTGGCTTGACTCTGGTGTGGTGCTGTGTACCACAGGTTCTCACAGAGCAAATATTTCCCAGAAGCAGAGCAAATTTTCCATCTGAAGTAATAAGCACTGAAAGGTGCCAGCAGAGCTGTCATTTCTCACCAATGTGGCCACAATCACATTGTGCCTCCTATGCAATTAAGATTTTCACACCGTTGCCAAGGTTGGTAGGTATACAAAGTACATAATTAAAGTCATTCTCTTTTGAGCTGCTTACCATAGGAGCCTCAAAAGCATGATATAAAAACACTAATGTAAAACCTTATTTTATATCCTGGCATAGCATCAGATTGCCCAACATATAAAGTGGCTTGTTTTGTCAACCCAATAATGATGTCTTGAACACCACTGTCACTTTCCTAGGTTTTAGTAATTTTTTGATTAAGAGCTGATAAATATAAAAGGTCATGTAGGCTAGTCTATTAAGAAATTCTAGAATCTGTGAATAATTAAGAAAGCATGGTGACTAAAATTACTGAAAATAAATACCTTGGTATTAATCAAGTATTATTAACTGATAGACTTTTTACAGTAAGAAATTTAAGGTTTTTTTAGGATAAGAGAAAAGAGAGAAGAGAGAGGAAGGAAGAAGAATAGAGGAGAAAGAAGGAGAGGAGGGAAGCTGCAGAAAGGGAAAAGAATAACAGAATAGATAGTCCCATTTTCCCCTATGACAGTGGTGACAGGAATATGGAAGATATTCTGAATTTGACCAGGAAGTATACCAGGTCTTTCTACACATTTGAGTACAGGCCAATGTGATAAGAAAATCTGAAATGTTTGTCAGAACCTTAAAAACAACTGTATCTGCATCCTATTTTATGAATCCTATCACTTTTCAGTATCTTTCTTTCCCTTCTGTAGGAAAAAACCACCAATTTTTGATAGAGGAATAACTTCAAAGTAAGGAAAACAAACATTGAAAGAAAGGTAGCAAAACACACAAAAAAATTATAACTATCAAATTAGGAGCAACATCACAAGTACTATTTTTTAAATAACATGCCACATGTACATTTAAGTTTTTCAATATTGATTAAAAGCATATGTCATATATTTAAAATACATATAATAATACTTTGATATCGAGAGTCTAAAGTCTCAAAATAGCAAGTCCATCTGTGTTTAGTACAAAAGAATATATATTAATAGCTTGAAATGCTGTACACATATATTGGTATATTATACACCAGCATTATTAAAAGTAAATTTGATTTCTTTCTCTTTTTTTTTTTTTTTTTTTTTTTTTTTTTTTTTTTTTTGCCATTGAGTTTGTTTTGTGTTGGCCCTCTACTACTGGCATGGGACCTGCCCTTAAAAGTGGTTTGTATCCCCAATGAGTGTCTGATGGGGAGAATAAACTTTCACTTGCTCGTGGTTATCAACTGGTGATAGACCTTGCACTATGGATGGAGATGTGTCTAAGTCTCCTCTCATTAAAATCCTATCTGACATGGTTCAGGGCAGACCGCACACATGCTGCACAGTCTCCGTGAGTCCATGTGGGCTTCAGTCCTGCTGTGGTTTGAAGGCCTTGGGGTTTGGGGGAGGTTGTGGGGTTTTTGTTGTTGTTTGTTTGTTTTTCATTTTTCTTTTTCTTTCTTTCTTTCTTTTTTTGGTGTGTGTGTGTGTGTGTGTGTGTGTGTGTGTGTGTGTGTGTGTGTGTCTCAGAGGATCTCCATCCTCTCTGGATCTTACAATCTTTCGGCATCTTTCTCCATTTTGCATATGGTTCCCTGAACCCTAAGAGGAGGTAAGTGATGGAGACATCATATTTAGGACTGAGCATTCTAAGTTCCCTCACTCCCTACACATTATCTGGCTGTGGATCGCTGTATTTGTTCCCATGTGCTGCAAGTACTGCATTTGTACCTACCTCTGATGATGACTGAACAAAGAAATGATGTATGAATATACAATGTCATTAGGAGTCATCTTATGGCTGTAGTCCTTTAGCAGAACAGTCGTAAATGCTTTTCTTCTAAGTACTTGATCTATCTGGTCTTCAGTTCTTGGCCACCTGAGCCATTTAGGCATGGATTCCATATCAGGAAGTAGGCCTAACATCCATCAGATACTGCTTGGTTACTCCCGCAAGCTTTGTGGGACTGTTGCCCTAGCACATCTTGCAGACAGGCCATCACTTTAGTTAAAGAGTTTGTAGCTAGGCTAATGTTTAATGTTTTGGTAGCATACAAAAAAAATTCCATGAACACTAGTCAGTAGTGTTAAAGGCTCTATGTGGGCACAAGTTCAACCTCTCCCTGTTCTAGGAGTTCTACAGGTGTTATCTTAAGCAATCAGTCCTTACTGGTAGTTTGTAAATAGCAAATAATAGTCTCAGCGATATCACGGGTTTGTTTTGGGGTTCCAGATTCCCTCCCTTAGCTCCTCTTCCCTGCCCTGCCTTCCTCTTCCCTGCCCCTCCATAATTTATTTTCCCATTCCAGCATCCTCCCGTGCATCTGTAACTATCTATGCTCCTTCGGTTCCTAGGGAAATCTTCCTCTCCCCTCACTAGTCCCTCATGCTACCCCTAACCTCTGTAATGGAATGAATTGTCTTTGTTGACTTACAAACCTTCACATCCAGACATGAGTCAATGGATACCATATTTGTCTTTTGGGAGCAGGACTACATCACATAAGATGAATATTTCTAGTTCCATCTATTTATCTTAGAATTTCATGATTTCATTTTTTAACAGTTAATATTCTATTGGGTAAATGCACCACATTTTCTGTATCTATTTACCATGTGATAGAAAACTAGGCTCTTTCCAGTTTCTGGCTATGATGAACAGAACAACGATGGAAGTGGTTGAGCAAGTGTCTCTACAGTAGATTGTAGAGTCCATTGGGTTTATGCCCAAGAGTGGTGTAACAGAATCTTGAGGTAAATCTACTCCCAACTTTTTGAGGAATTGTCAAACTGATTTTCATATTGTCTGCACTCCCACTGGTAATGGATGAGTGTCCCTTTATTCAACATCCTCATCACCATGAATTATCATCTTTTTTATCGATCTTGGCCATTCTGAATGATTTAAGATGAAATATCAAGGTAGTTTTGATTTGCATTTCCCTGATGACTAAGGAAGGGCATTGAACATTTCTTTGATTCTTAACTTTTGTTTTCTTTTTTGAGAATTTATATCTGTTTATATCTGTATTCCACTTTGAAATTTGTTTTCCCAATGTCCAGTTTTTTAGTTCTTTATATATTTTAGGTATTATCCCTCTATCAGATGTATAGAATGTAAAAAAAATCTTTTTCTGTTCTGTTTCCTGTTGCTTTGTCTAAATAATGGTGTCCTTTGCCAGACAGAAGCATGAGTTCCCACTTATTAATAGGTGATCTTAGTGCCTGCACTAATGGTTGTCTGCCCAGAAAGACATTTCCTATGCTGATTAGTTCAAGACTATTCTGCAATTTATCTTTTATCTAAGATTTAGTGATCTGGCCTTACATTGAAGTATTTGATAATGTCTCTATTTCAATCAAAGTTGACTGTGCTGTAGTCATATTATGATCTTAAAAATAAGAAACATGTTTTAAAACCAAGAAAATTATTATTTTAAATGAGAAGTATTTAAACTATTTTCAAAATGTGATTTTTATGCTAAACTGAACTCAGTTATTACTTTTCTACTTTTAAAAGAAACTTTTTCCTTCTTTGCTCTCTGTTGCAGAGGCACAGTAATTAAACCATTGTCCATTGCTCAGGGACCATCCCTGTGTGTAGTCTCACTGGACACTTTTCTGCTTTAACTAAAGATGAAACAACCTTTACAGAGAAGTGCCTCCTCCAGGGCTGTCTGAGTGCATGCTAAGGGCAAGGGAGGGGGCTACAGAGTTATGTGGCCAGCCTCATGTACGCTACAGAGGTACATGCCTGTGAGTGGGTCTTTGTTTCCAGGTGCAGATCCTAACCAGTGACACCCATGCATGGACAGCCAGAATGTGGGGAAATAATGGCAGTGATCCTTTGAGGGAAGGGATTCTGTGAGGAGGAGGAGGAGGAGGAGGAGGAGGAGGAGGAGGAGGAGGAGGAGGACAACAGAAAGAGATTAGTTTTAGTAACTGAAAAAAGGGGAAACTTTGGAGAGCAGAAAAATGATGTCCAAAATACATTCTGAAGGGCCACAACCGAGGAGTGTGCATGCTGCCAATCACAGTAAATGCAACTTCAGAGAACTGGAAACACAGACAAAGACTTAGAAGACGTTTCACTGTAGTATATCACTTCTGTCTATCTATCTAACTATGTATCATCTATTCTTAGTGTGTGTGTGTGTGTTGCTTTTTTAGATGTGTATGATTGGTTTCTGCCTTCTTCCTTGTTTAGATAGGCTCTTTCTTATTTCTGCTGTGCTATACTCCAAGCTAGCTGGCCTGATAGCTCCTGGGTCATTCTCCTTTCTGTCTTACTTGTCTGTAAACGACATGAGTGTCACCCATAAGGGAACCAAATCCACAGAAGATTTTGAGAAAGAGGTTAGTCACAACAGGCTGGGGAAAGATAAGCAATATGAATGGACAGGCTAGAAAAAAAATAGAAGAGATTATAAACAAAGTAGGGCACTGGGACAGATGCAGGTCTAGTGCAGGAGGTTAAAGGAATGCACTTGCTGTTGGTCCTAACTTAAAAGCATGCATTTCTAGAATGTAACCACAGTGTTCCAACAGGAATTTTGAAGCTGACAATTCTTTCTTCATTCTATATCTCCCCATCTAGGCATGTGAAACTTGTACGCATCATTTTCCTGCCCAGGTAACTATGGTAGAAAAGAGTACAGTGTGTCTCACTAACTCTCCAAACACTTTACTACCAAGGCTTCCCACACCAGGTTCAAATAAAGTGCTGAAGTCATGAAATAAAAAGTAAGATGAAACTGTGGTACAGGACTTTCCCCATCTACCTTTGAGTTGCTGACAAGGCGGGGGGCAGCTTTTTTCAAGATCTAGAATCACAGACCTTCCCTCAGGAAGTTTATACCCTAGGGACTAACTCTCTTGAGTACCAAAAAGGTAATGATGTTCGAAGATTCATTCAGTGAAGTATTATAGAGACTGGAAAGATGGTTCGGCGGATAAGAGCATTTTCTGTGCAAGCATAAGGACCTGAGAGCAAATCCCCAACACCATAAATAGCCAGTCATGGCCCAGCCACATGTGCCTGCAATCCTAACACTGTGGGTGGATGCAGAGACTTCTGGAACTTCTTGGCTGCCAATCCAGCTTCAGATTTAGTGAAAGACATTGCTCAAAGGAATAAGTGACACAGTGACATCTTCCTCTGGCCTCCAGAAATACATACACACAAATGTAACATAGACATTTCCCCATGCTTCCCAGTTTGTCTCTAAGCTTGGGTTTAATTACTCTGTAGGATTTGACATGTTCAAACCTGTGACATTCACAGTGCCTTGGTTTTGGCTTATGTCACCTCTCCTGTGAAGATTATCTGTAGTTTTCCTCCAAACATTTTTCCTTGGACACAGACTGATAGGCATGTCTGAAACATGTGGTCTTTGGTCAGCAGGGGGAGATCACGATGAAACTTCACAATAATCCTTAAAGTGTCCACTGTGGGGAAATGAACATCACTTCCACTCATATGTCTTTGGATTAAAAAAAAATCTCATCACTAAACTCCATGTGAGCATACTCATCACAGACAAGGGACAGTGAACATTGCAGCAGAACTTTCTCCCCCTACGTTGAGCTCTGCCTTGCCAGTGTAAGCATTACAAGCAGGTAGCATATTTTTGTCAAATCATCCTGCCTTGAACATTTGACATGAGAGTAAAATGTGTGATTATTGAATTTTTATTTTAAATCCTATATTCTAGCAGACATTCAGTCTTGAAATTTATTGCCCTATCAATTTTCTATTAACTAAAATTCTAAGCAGTGGTTTGCTTTTGCCTCTGGAATATGAAGAGCTTATCTTCTTCTCCCCTCCCCAACCCCACCCCCTGAAATGATTCAGGAACCAAGAAAATAAAGCATCCTCCTCCTAAGTTGTGGTAAAACTTCATTGGGCATCTATCAATTTCTGATTCCTGAAAGCACTGATACTCATCTAACATGTGAGCAAACTAAATATATTGTCTGGTAAACATAATTTTTAATCTTGAATCTCAAATTGAATAGTTCACAACTTATGCCTGTTTGCTGTGCCCCACAATGAGGATTATGTGTCCCATAAAAGCCAGATAAACTGTATATTAAGGTTTATTTTATCACAATAATAAACTATAGTTATATATTTACTCATCGCTAAGGAAATCATGAGTCATCCACTCTTACTTAGGATCATAATGATGGTGTATAGCACGTGGTTAATAAAACTGTTCATCATGATCTTAAACAAGCTGTGACCCCCACGAATGATCATAAACCCCTGCTGTTTTATTCCATTAAGTAAAATTTACAGCATTTTCCCAATAATCATAAACTATTGCTTGCACAATAAAAGCTTAATGTATAAAGTTAGCAGAAAAACATATTGGAGAAAAATAAAAAATACCTTCAAGACTCAAGTTGGTGCACCCTTTTACCTTGTGCTACAGGTGGGTACCCTATCTTGAGTCAACGAAATGGTGTGCTGAAAGAACTAAGAGATGAGCTCTCAAAGCCAGCATAAAACAAGATGTAAATAAACTATAATTTAACATAATGAAGCACTATCTACAAATTATATCACCTTTGAGTGACAAAAAGGTATCTCTGCTCTATTCAGTCTTGAGGTGGAGAAAACAAAGCTCCAGCCAGTAGACCAAGGTAGGCGATAGGCAATTACGCAGCCCCTGCAAATAGGAATTTTCCAAACTGAGAAAGATTTAGGCATTACCTAAGCTCATTTTGTTAGCCGATCCTAGAGATACCATCTTTTGGTATTCTGTGTGCTTGGAATAGCTGAGTGATGAGTCGAATACAATGAAAATGGTGTCCACTGGAGTATGAAATTGGTAGCATCAAATCCAGCCTTCTCCCTTAATACACTCATGAAGCTGGACCCAGGGAGAGGAGACATCTGTCCTGATAGCTCTGTGAACATGGCTTTGACAGTGTTTGGGAACTAGTTGAATGCCAAGTCCTCATATTGCTCTCCCTGTATTTCTACACATGCTACCTTGTACTTGCGGTCAAGCCTGAGCCCTTGGGAATCCAGTCCCCATATTTATCCACCCAGTGTTCTCTAAGTAGAGACGACAGTGGGTTTTGCTTCATGAACCATGTGGGCTCCCCCAGATCTTGATGTCAGACAGATAAGCTTAGCTAGGTGACAATGGTGTGAGGGATCTGACAGAAACTGGAAAACACGCAATGCAAACTGAGCTCAGAGGTCACAGGCTATGGCTGAGCCTCTGCTAACTTTTCTTTCCATTCTGCTCTTTCAGGGGTTGGTATTGTAGCTTTAGAACCTAGCTCTTTTTTATGCTGTGTGAAGACTGAAATACCTACTTTGAGTTAAATTTCATTCTACTCTAGGTCTTTGTACAGACATGAACTAATACACCATCAACTTGATGGTGCAGATATGTAGAGTCATGTCAATTTTAACATCCAATAGTTCTAGATTGCATGTGATAGAAGAAAACATGGTCTGGGGGAAATAAGAGTGGACAGAAGACAAAACACCAAGCTAACAGATACCTCAAACAGGACACTTCATCACCCTTGTTTTTTTTAGGTCCTGTTGTTGCTACAGGTGTCAGTAGCAAAACTCCCAGTTTTTATCTGTAGCCGAAGAGCAGAGAAGACTTTTCTAGCTTCTGCTAAAATTGTGTGAGTGACAACTAGGTCCCAGCCAGGGACATTAGGTGGAAAGGTTTCCACTTCCTAAAATCACACTCTGAAGACAGCTAATGCATACGGTTTGGTTTGGTTTGGTTGGTGGGTGAGTTGGTTTGTTTTTCACACATTGTTTTCCCTTTCCGCTGGCTAGGATGCAAAAGTGTGGCCTGACAATATTTCAGAGGATTGAATGAAACTGACCTGACACTCTGACACCTTCAGAGAGACACAAAACCACCCTGATCTCCTCTGTAATATACTTTCACATGATAATAATCTCTGTCCTCCTTTAAACTGCATCATTTTTTATATCAGAAACTTAAAACAGTCCCAACTGATATTATCCTGATGTTTAGATGTGGAAGAAAGGAAATGCCCATTCAACAGTAAGACCAATGGAAAAGTATTTACACTCAAGTCATTTATGATTATACAATCTGCTATTTGATTTAGAATGCACAGTGTCATAAAGGAAGATTAGTGATATAAAACAGCTCAAAAGCAAAGAGAAAGAGACAAATTATATTCCTTGTGATCTGAAACAATCATTCAAATCTGTTCCACTTTACCCAACTTTGGCAAAATTACTTTCAATCATCAATGAGCAATAAATAAAAGAAGGAAATAATCAGGACTGCATGCCAGGCTTAATCTTGACCCATGGAGTTAAAGACAGAAGAAGATAATTGTGATAGAGTTGAAATCAGCACATTGGTCAAGTCTCAACCCATGAACTCTCTCAGTTTCCTCGGCCCTAAGACATTCACTAGCTCAACAGACTAGGACTTTTCTTTTAAATACTTTAAAGGACTTTTCAAATACAATATGCTATTGTATTTGAAAATGTTAAATCCACCAAAATAGATTTTTTAACCTTCTGAAACAACTTTTACAGCTTTATATTTTATGAAACATAAAGTGACCAAATAAAAATTTCATATGTATATCAGTAAGTAGTCACTGATGAATGTGTAAGAATAGAAGAATGGATGGCTAAGTTATTAGGCAATGACTAGTATGCTTTTTAGCTTAATGTGTTTTAGTTTGTTTGACATATTATGTGGTACATTTGCTTATTTATGTCTTCATCTTTATTTTACTTTATTTATGGTAGAGGTGCACATACCAAGTGTGTACGTGTAGGCCAAAGGATTATTTGCTGAAATCAGTACTCTCCTTCAATCACGTAGGTCCTGAGGATCAAACCAGGGTCATCAGACTGGGCAGCCAAATACAGTTATGACTGAGCCATCTTACCTGTCTCAGTGGATATTTTCTTTTTTCATATTAGGGCCTATAGTTCTGAAGCATGATATTTTGGCAAGGTAGGAATCTTGAGATCCAAATCGATTATACTGCATCCTACAAATGGAAGCTACTCCTTGTTATGACCACACTCCCCTGGAAAAACAAATAACAATATCTGTTGGACACACATATGGAGAGAAGGATCATCAATCATAGCACCTGAAGCTCTACTGATTATGCTTCCTAAGCAGGAAATTAAAGAGTATTTCCTGCATAATTTATGGAACCTTGACAGACAGCACATGAGAAAAGTCAGAGAACAAAAGATTGAGAGTTAACCTAACACTAAATGAAACACCTATATCAACCATACCCAACTTTCTATGACATCAAGGCTCAAGGAACATCCTGGAAGAGGAGGTAGAACAAATATAAGAGCCAGAGGATGGGAAAGAGTATAGTGAAATAATGACTCATGGAAAGGACATGTCTATGTCACTTATGAACCCATAGCCACTGTGGTAACTTATGCAAAAGTCATGCCAGCAGGGCAGGGGTGGCATTCTTAGTGAAAAATGACTTTCCTGTCATAGAAGCTATAAATCAACAATACCTCCTCTTCTAGGGGTTGACTTGGTGGCATCTTTCCCCATCTTCATACTGGGATTTTTAGCTGGGCTTGAGAGTACACAGGCATTTTGTACCATAACCGCTGTGAGATAATTCTAGAAGATTACCAAGAGCAAGGGTAATAGCCATAATTGGTTGTCTGTGAGAACCCACGAGCCGGCAATTCCAAAACAATATCCTGTTTCTGCCAGTGGACTTTTTGTTAGCCTGTAGTGTCTAGTAGGAACATTGTTACCTCATTGTAAGGTAATTCTATCTAAATATTTATATTTGTAGATGTATATATTTTAGGATGCATCTCTAGTACTAGGCTTCCATGTGATGTTTAAAAGGTCTTCGTTGTTGCCCATCCATCCCCATACACCCTCTTGTACCTTGCCTTCCCACCCCCTGTCCCATTTAGCCCTTCACACTCCATTATTCCTCTTGCCGTTTCATTGTCAGTGTTCTATTTCCCCTCTCCTGAAAGCAACTTCCATGGCCCCTTGCTGGTTTCCTGACTTCTATGAGCATTGCGAATCAAAGCAAAAATACATGAAAGGAAACTAACACGAATACAGGGACTAGGTACAATGCCTTCTTGGTAAATACTTGCCCATGAGCTCCTAGTCACCTTGCCTATGCATCTACTCTGAAGTATTATTAACTGAACAAATTATATTTAGCAAAACTACCTTGAGTTCTTATATTGCTTTAGATCTTACTGTTAATTTCAAGCAAAATTTTCTGAATGGCTGTCCTTCAAAGAATGTTTGTTTTTGTAATTTTGCTGAGTAAGCCACATTAATAATAACAATGATGGTGATATGATGGTGGTGGTGGTGGTGGTGGTGATAATTAATAGGCTCCCTCTTCTTATTTGGTGAATTTCTTGTCTTCATATCACTTTTACTTTCTCATAATGAGTTTCTTTCTATAGTAGCTAGACAGTCTTCCACAGGAGCCTATGTTCAAATTAATCTTATGGTCCTCTGGGTTAAAATGACATCAGCACAGGAGAGGCAATGACTACCTAAAAGATCTCCTAGGGCACTACTTAATTGTTTCTGTTTTGCTCTGGACTACATTGCCTGTGGCTTGGAATGTTATTTGGTCAGGCAAGTAATGCGAGATTAGCCCTGTGGACTCAAACACGCAGTGTATTCAGTCAGGGAAAGTCATGTCAGGGAAGCAATTAGTTCAACTAGCTGCTTGGCTGCTCTAATCAACTCAGCCAGTTGTGTGACCTTCTATAGATGCTGGGAAGGAAATTTCTTCCCCCATGACTCTCTCAGGGCCATTGTACTGTCTTCTCTTGATATAAAAGGAGCATTGGAGTCCCACTGTTTAAGTGACCAGCAGTCAATGCATTAACAGATTCAAGGAAAATTAATCCGCTCCTGAGCTATGTGCGAATTACTTCTCCTTTAGGATTTAGTGAAGGCCCATTTGTAGAACTTTGAGGAATCATTTTGAAGCCTAATAAAGGACATTTTAAAGTGGAGCTCCTTGTTTTAGAAAAGTCCAGTAAGAATATTTTGCCTGTCAATAAAAATGCCCAGGAGCTTAATGGATGGCTCAGTTACAGCACTGGCTGCTCTTCCGGAGGACCCAGGCTTGATTCCCAGCTCACAATGTTTAGCTCCAGTTTTGCAGAGAAACAGTTTTCCTCTCTTGACCTCTAAGGACAATGCATGCATACAGCACACATATGTACATAGAGGCAAACAGTCATGTTGTCTGAAAAGTCATAGGGAATCATAGTATTAACTGTCTAGCTAAAAAAGTATTATGCATGTAAGTCTGTGGATAAATATACATGTATGCTTTAAATGAAAATTTCTTCCCAAAGTTGGCAGTGATCCTTCCAAGAGCCAAAGATGATTTAATAAACATCACAACACCAGGCACAAGAAACAATTCTCTCTTGAGTTGTTGTTCAGAGTTGTCCAAGAGATTCGCAAAACATTACAACTATTGCCCTTGGTTGCCTCCCAGAAGTGGAAGTTAAGTCCTTATTTTAAAAACTGTAAAAAATAAAACTATATATACATATGAGAGAGAGAGAGAGAGAGAGAGACAGAGACAGAGAGACAGAGACAGAGAGAGACAGAGAGAGACAGAGAGAGACAGAGAGAGAGAAAGACTTTTAGACAAAATTAAGAACAATTATCCTAGGTCATTTAGCTAGCACATAGTAGGTCTTCTATTTACCCAGATGTGGTGTCAATGGGAGGCAGGGAATTAGTTAATAGGGGATGTGTAACAGTACTTAGAGTACACGTGAAGCAAAACTTTCCACACAGCATTCACTCTGAGTGGGACCATTTTGTCAGAAGCTCAGCTTCACTCCAATGACTTAATCTCCTTTTATAACATCCAAGGGACATCTACATTCATAAAATCTTCTTGTAAAGCAACTCATTCAATAGGACACCAGGAAGCTAGGGAAGTGTGTCCTGAATGGAGGTGGCTCAAACCAGCAGGGACAAGGCAACAGGTAGCTTTAAAAAGAAATTGTTGAAAAATAATAGAAAAAAGTAGGTCAAGACCTACTGGAGCCACAATCTGTCAACAGGGCACTTCTCCTCTGTGTCTCTATACAAGTCCTGATGGCCTCAGTCTGCACTTATGGTTTAACCAGTGCCTTGAAATAAAGTGTAGCCCCATTTTCTGAGGGAGGCAGGGCATGTCAATCTGACATCAAAGAGTTCAGGAGCACCCGGTGGCTGTGGTCCTCAAGTTTTGACATCCTGCTTGCTCAGTGTTCTGTAATGTGCAACTTCATGCTTGCAGCCCTCTATAAAGGTCTGCCAGCTGCTGCTGGCCCCTGGTTGTGGGTGAGTGAGCTAAGAAGGATATTTGTATTTTTAAGCTTAAAAAGAAGATAGCATAAAATTCGAATCCTGGGAATGTTATGGTGATGCACTCACACCCAGTCACTTAAACATGATGTTTGTTTGCTTTTCCATGAATAGCAGAGTTGAATCCATGTCAAAGAGGCACAAAGCCCAACAAGCTAAATTGCCCATCTACTTCATTACAGTTTTCCAGCCTCTTCTCTAGACTTGCTATTTTCCTTGATGTTTCCTACCTGCCTGTGTTCTATGGCCTCAGAAGAATTTCTGTCTTCACTTCTCAAGCTGCTTATGATATCCTTTCTTCCACCCACAACCACACATACCCTGCTTCCCAGATGCTTTTGTAAGCACAAGGTTTGTAGGTCTTGTTAGACTAGCACTTGTTTTGCAGCAGGAAAATAAAATGACTGCCCTCTGTGTAAGGGCTCCTCTCAGCTCAGTGCACACATTAGCAGCTAATGAAGATTCAGAAGCTACAATCACTTGATATGAGGTGCTTGTGCCCATGTTTGTTTAAACTGGAGCGTTCAGCCGTGTGCAGTGAGGTAAAGCAATCCTGCACAGGGTAGATCAGAAGCAAAGCAGTTGTGAGATCTGAAATACAACGAAACTACAAATGCTTTCCAAAGTAGTATTCTTCAGGCTGGACTTGTCTGTGAAAAACCAAAAGATTAAGAAATTGATTGTTTTTGAAGACTTACTATGTTGTAATGTTCTAAATAATATACTTTGAATCCTATTAGCATCATCACCCCAGATCATCAATACTTCCCCCATAAAGCCAGCACAATGTTTATTTTACTAATGAGAAAGCCAAGTCCTGGTGTAGCTGCATAGCAAATGACAGAACCAGGACTAAGACACTCATACCTTGACACCATAGCTAGTGGTGATCACCACTACACTGAACTTACTTCCTTTGTAGCGCTTTGCAAAACTGCTTAAGATAAGGATAAAGTCTACTGCACATTAAAACAAACAACACACACACACACACACACACACACACACACACACACTACAGGTGAGAGGTGAGGGGGAGAAGAGGAATGGTGGATTTCTCTTTTCTGAATCCACAAAAAGAAAAATCTCACTCATATGATTCACTCAAAAGTGGAATTTAGTTCAAATTGAACTGATATTTAATATAACCCAAGAAAGAGTTGACCAAATGTCTACAAATGAGGGTACCTATGGGGGACAATGAGGTTCCTGTGGAGACATCACAGCCTGTGGGATAAAAACAATGAGAAAGCACACCAGGATCTCACTGATCTGGTCTCTAGAATCTTCCTTTTTACAGATGTGTAATTAAAGCGCCACATGGAAGATGACTGTCCTGGAGTCAGACAACTGTTAGTGGCAGGTGCCCGACAGCACAGCATTTTCCATCACACCACAGCCTGTACCACAGTGACAGGAGCATGGACAATGGAGAAAGACAGACCAGGTGGCATGTCCTCTGGAAGTCATGGTCCTTCTCTTGCTGTGACAGTTTAGAATCTCCAGGAAAGCCGAAAATCTCATCCTTGCTCTTGACAACACAGCTCAGAGCAGTTAATCATATTCCACTAGAGAGAATTCAGAGCTATGTATCCTACACAATGTATACACAACCAGGGCCATTGCTCCAAGGAGAAAGTCTTGTTAGAGGGACCTGAAGAAACTGGATTTGGGGACTAAAATGCCACCAATGACCTCCCTTTCTGCTGGGCTGAATATCCAATAGAGAATAGAAATAACATCCATTGTCTTCCTGAATGTCTAGAGAATACTGTCCCTGTCTTTCTAGGGTCCTTGTCTGCAGTAGCCTTTCTTGGGTTTAATATTGCTGATGGTTAAAATAACATTTTATATTACATTTGAATAAGTCTTAGTCTCTTTTTCCAAATCTCGTGTTAGTGTCACTATTCTCTAAAGCAACAGAGCTAATAGGAAGAGAGAGATACTTTATTAGATTGACTTGCAGAATGTGGTCCAGGTAGTCCATCAATGCTTCTCTGAATACAGAAATGCTGAGACTGTGTTAGTAGTTCATTTCACAAGGCTGGGTGTCTCTCCAGTCCCAAACCGGAGCAGGAGCGCTGGGGGAATCATTGGAAAGATGCTGGTCTTCAGCCTACATTGGAACTCTGAAGTCTAGCACCCCTGCATGGATGCCTCGGCAGCAGATAGATGAACTGGCATGAGAGTGAGGGCAAGCGGGCAAAGGGCAAGCTTTCCTTTTCATGTGTCCTTCTATATGGGCTGCTGCCAGAATGCATGGCCCAGATTCAGGCCAAGTCTTCTTTTTTTAATATATTTTATTAATTTATTCATATTACATCTAAATTGTTACACCATCCCTTGTATCCTCCCATTCCTCCCTGCCTCCCATTTTCCCCTTACTCCCCTCTCCTATGACTGTGACTGAGAGGGACTTCCTCCCCTGTATATACTCATAGGGTATCAAGTCTCTTCTGGGTAGCCTGCTATCCTTTTTCTGAGTGTCACCAGGCCTCCCCACCCAGGGGACATGGTCAAATATGGGGCCCTAGAGTTCGTGTGAAAGTCAGTCTCCACTCTCCACTTAACTGTGGAGAATGTCCTGTTTATTGGCTAGATCTGGGTAGGTGTTCGAAGTTTACTGCATGTATTGTCCTTGGCTGGTGCCATAGTTTGAGCAGGACTAGGGCGGGTCTCCTTTATTCAAGTAATCTGATTAAGGAAATCCTCACAGCTATGCCCAGAACCTTGGGGTTTTTTTTTATTTTGTTTTTGTTTTGTTTTCTTGATTTCAGATGTAATCAAGTTGACAACCAAGATAGAAGAGGTTATGTTAGTTCTTAAGAACAGAGGGTGCTTGCTGGATTGACTCATTTCAATAAACATGATTACGGTCCTAAAATATCCAAGAAGCTTTACTTGGACAGAGGGACTCTTCACAGGAGCCCTGTGGGATGAATCTTGTCATCTCTGTGCTGCATTAGTAAGTGAGACCTTTAAAGATGGAGTAACTACTCATGTGTCACCGAAAGTGTTTACAACTGGAACAGCTGTCCTTACATCATGGTGCATTATCATCCACACCCCATGGCAAGCAAGATAAGTTACTGCTTA
Source organism: Acomys minous (assembly GCF_964271855.1). NCBI lineage: Eukaryota > Metazoa > Chordata > Mammalia > Rodentia > Muridae > Acomys > Acomys minous. The sequence goes on from NC_140500.1 coordinate 69,944,225, forward strand.
GGTATTCCTCCACTTTGCCACCAGGGCCGCAGGGCAGGGGGCGGTGCAGAGAACACTGAAAACTGCTTGCTCATTCCCTGTGCCTTGTAACATGCAGAGTCAAGATTTAAACTCGAGTTTTCTGGTTCCCTGTCTGCAGTTTTATCAAAGGCCCCACAGACTTCTTCCTATCTACTCATCCTAGCCAGGCAACTTTCTGTAGGAAATGATTGACAGGCATACAGCCCTGTGGATCTGAACTCCTGTTATCCTTTTTCTTTTCTTTGTTTTTTTTTTCTTTTTGAGATTATAATTAGTCACTATAATTATAATTTCTCACTTCGATTTCCTCGCTTCAAACCCTCCAATACACACATCCTTGCTTTCTTTCAAGTTCATGACCTTTTTTCCTTGTTTTTGCACACACACACACACACACACACACACACACACACACACACACACATCTATATATGTTGCTAAATACATACATATAACCTGCTTCATCTGCGTAATGTTATATGTTTGTATGTTTCAGGGATGACTGCCTTTTTCTCCTAAATTGTGAACATGTTTTTCGTGATCATCGTGATCAGGGTGGGCATAGGCTGTGGGTGTGTGCTGAGGGAGACCGAACAATGCTCTGTACTGGTTTCTTGAATTCTCAGATTTCTCGGAAGATTTTGCTGATATTTAGGGGGCATAAAAGCCATTCTGGCTTCTTCCACAATAATTCCCCCAATACATTTGTCATAACATTTTACTTTCATTTCCACGTAAGTGGCTGTACTGCTAAAACAGACCAATTTAGCTTCCTTGTAAATCACACATGGGAAAGATACAAATTGAAAGTGTTCCCACCTGCTCCTCTCAAGGAGGCGAGTCAGTTACACACTCAGACTTGAAGGCAACTGAGACACAGAGGGTCCGGGCACAAGCCAGATCCCATTTTCAGAAGTCTGCTTCAGTGGAAGATTGCAAACAAGCCATTATTTTGTCAATTGGAACAAAAGCCCTGATTAAAAATTAAAACACATTCTGTACTGATAAACAGACAGCTGCCTAATTACTTGTAAGATTTATATTTTGCTGCATTAATTCCCTCATAATGGTTATTTCCTAGTCCCTGTAAGCCTGGGCACAACGAGCTTGACAGTGAAAAGCTTTCATAAACACTTGGCTGTGCCTTCTATTAGATAGATGAGCTCCTGATTATTAATGTCTTCAAAATCCCATTTAAAAGCTTCTCCAGTAGAGGACTGGGCCCCCTTCACCACAAGGCATCCAACTTAAGAAGAAAATGCATATTTAGAGACACCTAATTATGGCTGATTTAAAATTTCTTATCTTTGAAATGGACCCTCTAATTTGCCATCATCCAACTGTCACCAACATTGAAATATGTACACATGTTAGCATAACATAAAGTAGCAAAAACATTGAACTTCATAAAATAGAACAAAAACAAACAGCTTCCAGATGCTTAGAGGAATTTTTGAACAAGAAAGGGCCACAAACAGAGGGAGAAGATAGGGCTGAATGGAGGAGGAAGTGATGTGGTCAGTAAAATCCAGGAGCCAATCCCTCTACAGAAGCCTTTCAAACACAAGCAAAAATGGCCAATGTCAATTGTGTAGTGTCTCTAAAGAACAGTTACAAGTTTGTAACCACCACTGAATCAAAAACAAACAGAAAGTGGTCTGAGCAGATGATTCAGCAGTTAAGAGTATCTGTTGTTCTCGCACAGAGGACTCCTTGGGTTCCATCTCAGCACACACTGGGGCTTACCGTCTTCCAAAACTCGTTCTGTGGACACCAGGCATGGACATGTATGCAGGCAAAACACTACACACAAAATAAAAATAAGAAATGCTATCTATATGATATTAGGAAGGGCTTGCTGCACTTTGTGCTCAGTAGTTGTCATGGAGAAAACAAGCCATGGGCTTAAGGAAGAACAGTGGATCCTGGTTCTGGAAGGAACAGAGCAAACAAGATCTGTGAGTTCTGAGAGAGAGAGAGAGAGAGAGAGAGGGAACTAAATCCCAAGTAACAAAACCACGATGCCTTCCATGCCTGGCTCTAATTTAACTTTATATATATTTAATCCAGATAAGGGCTATATGAAGCTGCCTCATCCACAATGAGCTGCACACATTTTCTGTACACACAAATTGCAAAGAAGACCTAATTTTTCATTTTTTTCAAATATGGCACCAATTTCTCCTCTAGTTTTCTATATATAAAATTATTAATGTTGCCAGATGGTGGTAAAGCATCCCTTTAATTACAGCACTTGGGAGGCAGAGGCAGGTAGATCTCTGAGTTCAATGCCAGCTTGGCCTACACAGTGAGTTCCAGGACAGCCAGGGCTACACAGAGAAACCTTGTCTCAAAACAAACAAACAAACAAACAAACAAAATATCTGTGTTGAGCTGGGAGTGATGGCATACTCCTTTAAACCCAGCACTTGGGAGGCAAAGGCAGGCAGATCACTGTGGGTTCAAGGCCATCCTGGTCTACAAAGCAAGTCCAGTGCAAACAAAGCTACACAGAGAAACCCTGTCTCAAAAAACCAAATAAATAAATAAATAATAATAAACCACAAAAACCAACACAAAATGGAATAAAGTTTGAAATACCTCACACCTATAAATGTAAATTTCTAGATAAGTCCATAAGGGGAAATCTAAATATCATAAATATCATTTTAGTCTTGACAGTGATTTCTTTTTCAGCCACGAACCCCAAGGCATAAGCAAAACTGGATTAGGTTAAACCAAACATCTTTCTTTGAACAAAGAAAATGAGGGTGAAGAAAACTGAAAACTTTTAAGACAAATTGAAATAGGGGGAATTGTTTGCGAACTAGACAAGGTGTTGGCTTAATCTTCCAAAATATTTAAGAAACCTAACTGACTAATCAAAAAGTAATTCAGTCTGTAGGGTAAAAAAAATGGGCCAAAAGTCTAAATAGACAGTTTTTTGAGGAAATTAAAATGGTTGACCGCCATGGACAGTCTCAGTCGGGCATAGGTCCTTGGGAATGGGAATTCTCAAAGTGTCGGTGGACAAAGATAGGCTAGTGATTCACAGACAAATCCCAGGGCAGAGTTTAATCTGAGTGTATTTTGCAGGCAAGCAAGTGGATTTTTACACACATTTTTTGAAACAGGGAGTGTTTTTGTGGTTACATTTTTCTTCATATAGTCCAAAATACAGGCTGCAAAGTAATAATGTTGTTGTTATTCTTGAATCACCATTCTCAAGTCATTAGCTCGGTATCAGCACACACGTGCCCTCTTTATCAAAGGTTAATGCTCTCTCATTATACCGAACAGCTGTGTGTCAAGACAGTTTTTTTTCTCAGTTCTTTTTATCTGAGCATCACTATCTGGAGCTTTCTTAGACACTTTATTTGTAAGTCATAACATAAACTATTAACTGATGATTAATCCTTAGCCATGTTTGTTTTAACAAGTGGAGCGGAACTCAGTGGTAAACTCCAGGCCTGAATGGCCCTTGGCTACAGTCTCAAGTAAGGGTATTTCATAGCCACAGAGTCATGTTTGGAAAGTTCTGATATGAGGTAAGTTAAGAGAAAAAAGCAAAGACAGGATGTGCCAACACAAGAAGGCTGCAATCAGTTAGTCCTGGCAGGATCATCAGACCTATTCCAGGAGGCTCTCCATAGGAAGGGACATCGCCTCAGGTTGTGTAGTAAAATTTGTCATACAGACTCCACTGGAGGGTCGTGACAGTTGACCAGCACAAAGAGAGAGAAGGAGAGAAAGAAAGAGTTGCTAAATAGCACTGAAAATGAAGAAAATAACTATAAACTTGTAATGTCAGGTAGAATGTATAAAGAAAGGAGCCTCGAGTGTTAGGGACCATAGAAATGATCACAGCAATGATTGAAAGCAGTGTGAACGTTCCTCAAAACCTTGAAAATAAAACCCCTCAGCTGAAGAAATGATGGCTCAGGGGAAAGACACTCTCTGCTCAAGCTTGACAACTTGAGAGCAAATTATTTGGGTTCTAATATACAAAGCCATTTACCAGCTCTGGGGCTCAGGCAAAGACCTGAACCTGAGCTCGGCTTCCTCAACTATCAGAAAAGGCTGTATGTACCTCATGGTCTCCTCACTGCTGGCTCATTACAAGGTTCAACTGCAGGAACGTGTGAAAATTCTACGATCAAAACTGTGAGAAATACAAAAGTAACACATAACAACAACTGAACCTCAAGTTGAGGAACACTTTCATACTTTTGCACCCATGCAGGCAACAGAAAGGGGCAGAGTAGCTAGTTGGTTATTAATGAGAATGAATAAGCCTTTGTTCAGAGTGGAAAGAATCCTAAAATGTTCTGTAGCCTGTCCCAGTACACAATCACTTCCCAAACTTCATGATGTCAGAGGCCTGCCAATAACTCTCCTGCAGACGCATGGGAAACAGATGTGCATTTATTTGTATGTGAAATGGGTTGAATACAGTCACAACGGGTGTTGTGAGCATGCACAAAAGCAATAAGATAGAGGAGTCAGACATAGCTCAGGGGCAGAGCACCAGCTTGTTATTACAAAAGGAAGAAAAGAGAGGGCCTATAAGCAAATAAAGGAAGGCTAACAGTTTGATTCCCATGTGCGGCAAATAAGGACTACTATGCTAAGTGAAAATAATCTAGACATAGAACAAAACAGCATATGATCTCAGACATGAAGAATACATAAAAGAAACTCATTGAAATGTGGAATAGAATGATGGTAACTATTGGCTAAATAGTGAGATGGGGAAGAGGATCAAAAAATACTAAATTTCTGTTGGAAGAAATTCAAGAGTGTTCGGTCTCTTAAGTGACAAGTTGAGAACAATAGGGTTGGACTTGAACGTTGCTAAGAAAATAGATGTATAAATGGGGTAATGTGAATGTTCACTAGCTTGACTTACCTATTCTAAAATGCATATATATTTCAATTTTCTTTTTTTATTTTTATTTTTCCTTTTTTTTTATTAATTTATTCTTGTTACATCTCAATGGTTATCCCATCCCTTGTATCCTCTCATTCTTCCCTCCCTCCCATTTTCCCCTTATTCCCCTCCCCTATGACTGTTCCTGAGGGAGACTACCTCCCCCTGTATATTTCAATTTTCTACTAGAAACACAGATACATAACTGGTTAATACATTCAATAGAGATATATAGGTAGACAGATGATAGACTAGATAGGTACATGATAATAGATATAAGATAGATAGATAGATCGATAGATAGATAGATAGATAATAGATAGATGATAGATAGATAGATAGATAGATAGATAGATAGATAGATAGATAGATAGATAGATAGATAGGAAGGATAGACAGATGATAGATATATGACAGGTGATACACAGATGGTGATGATACATACATACATACATACATACATACATACATACATACATACATACATGGACATACTGATAGATGGTATATGATTTATAACAAAAATACTACTGAGCAATGCAGAAAGAAAGTAAAGGATCTGAAGTCAGAGATAGAAGTGATCAGATTTGAAAATGAGAGGAGAACACAGGAGAAAAACCTTTTCTTCCACTATGTCCCCTCTAACTCTTCCTGTACACATCACCACCTTTCCAGCAGACTCCAGTATAGAATCATATTTCCTACCCCTTCTGCCACTGCCCATGGGGCAGTTTCTCTGGTCCAGTGGGGCTCACCTTTCCCTGATCTTACTCCAGATGCTTGCCTCGCCCTCCCCCTTGCTCCTCAGTACCAGTTGTTCCAGCATCACTTTGCCCTCCCTGAACAGTACAGACTTTATTACATTTCTGTGTCTTTACTCATGCTGTTACAATTTTTTTTGCCAATCTTCTTAATTAGCACAAATGCCATTTTTATTAAATCATTGCCAGGAATGATTAAGCTTAAAATAACTCATAATATGAAAGATACTAACTATAACAGGAGCTAGACAAAAGTCATCCAAACTGATCTGTGTCAACTATGTGTTCTGGAGTACTTTATTTACCTTCTGTCTCTGAAATGGACAATATCCTATTGATATTGTGAATAAAATTAAAAATCTACCCACAATCCTCCTCCCCTGGCATATAATTATATTTATTTTTCTTTAAAGAAATAAGAATATTTCTCCAAGTGTATATGGTACCATTTTTCTAAAACATCTTTACTTATAGTTTCTCTTTGTATCTACAGAAGAATTTTTGATAGCTGTAAAATTGTATGGTTTGAGCAGGGTAGAATCAAGGCTCTAAGAAGCCAACATAAATTTCTTATTCTTTTCAGGTGTCTCAGAATAGGCAAAAGCTCAACACATGCCATGATCAGTGAATAAATGACTATGGGACTTTCCATAATTATCATCTTGTCTTCAACACGGGCTTCATCATGTGGCTGTTCTCAAAGCCAGAAGAAGGAGCACTGATGGATGAGGATGCATGTTGGTTTGTCCACACGTAGCTGAAGACAGACTCTTCATTAGGCATGCGTGTTCCTCCTCTTCAGTCTGATTATATTTAATTATAAAATAAATATACACCAGTAGCTGAAAACATCTATCACAGAGATGACGTTCAGTGATTGGTTTTCACCAGTAGTCTAACGCAAAATAGATATGCTTGATTTTTCTAGAAAGGAAATATCTCAAATTACAAAGCAATTAATTGCACAGAAATTATCTTATATACTATAATAATAGGTACATGTCCTTGTACACTCATCAAAATCCAAAGAATATACAGCACTAAGAATGACTCTTAATGAGTTGACTTTGGATGATAATGTTATCTGAAAGCACGTCCACTGATTACAGTAGATGTACTAGTCAGATTGGGGCATAGATGGCAGGGATAGCTGTTTGTGGAGTGGAGAGACTCATTGTATGAAAATATTTCTGGGGACTGAGAAATCATCTAAGAATAAAACCTACTGATTTCAAACAGAGATAAAGCTCTAGGTTTATTTTGGGCTTGTTTGTTTGTTTGTTTGTTTGTTTGTTTGTAGCCTGTGTAAAGGATCTGCTTCTCCCTAGGGAACTGGACAGGTACTCAGTACTTTTAAAGAACTCACAAATATGTCTGTCAGCTATATTGGGCCAGATGGCTGAAGATGATGCTCCAAGGTTATAGAGAGTCTTGGGTGACTATTCAGGTGGCAAACTGTCTCTGTCATCACTTGGTTTGGGAAGCTGCTAATCTGCACTCCCTGTATACTTAGGTAATTAATTTTATTCCTTTTCAAGTCTCTGATGGAGTGGAAGACCAGATAATTTAGCTTTACAATTAAGCTTAGTTGTTTATGGGTTAAGAATAGGTGCTCTAAGTTCATATTGAATGTACTTCTGGTGTTCATTGTTCTAATAAACAGAGATATTTGGGGATGGGCAAGTTGATTCCTTAACTGGCAGTTATTTGACTCTCCTTTGCTGTTCTCAGTGCCTTAAGCAAAAGGGCTATCAGTCAAACAGCCAGCAAGACTGCCTTTATAGCCATCTGAAGCACACTTCATGGATATCTTAAGAAAGCCTTGCGGTGATCACAGCTGATTACCCAGGCTTCCAAAAGCACAGACCAAGATGATGTGCATACTGTCTGGGGCAGTATGTACAAGCTTTCTTCTATCACAAACCTTGGTGAACTCTAGATGACCCTGCAACCATCTACTCCTAAGGAGGATGGGAATCACATTCCCTAGCAAAGAAGAAGAGGGACTCCTTCAGCTAGTACTAAAGAGGCCACCGGTACCCCACCTAACACACAAGCATCCATAGTCATGACTCGTACCGATGCAAGGCTGTGATGGATGCAACATCCCTCATCTGTGCTACCTTCCCTGATCTTGCAGCGTAAAGCTTGGCAAAGGCTTCTGTCAAATGGCTCTTTCTTACTGACTTTTACCATCATTAACCCTCGTTAAGCTGGTTTTTTTATGTGGCAGGAACAGGAGATGGGAACTCCTAGCAGAGATGATGGAAAAGCAGGGGACTGTCAGTGAAAGGGTCACAGGCCAAAGTATGACAGCAGCAAAGTAGCCAACTGCCAGGCAGACAAAACAATATCTCACAAGTGGCTGGGGCAGGAACAGGGGAGGCAGGGGGAGGGAGAAAGAAAAAGAAAACTAAGAATAAAGAAAGATAAAAGCTGTGTCTAAGTAGCCAGAGAGGAGTCTGCAAGCCTGGTCACCAAAAGAGCTACAGAGAGCTGACAAGTACTTGGAGCCAAAAGCTATAACCCTAGCTGGAGTTAAGGACTGAGAAATTCTGAGTTTACACAAGAGCTGTTGTGCAGGGTTAGGAAACTGCAACGTCTTAGGCCCACACAAGAGCTATAACACTTGTAGGTCTAAGAGTCTCCATATAGGGGTCCTGCAAAACTACCACAGGGTGCTCTCCAATGCTTCCGTTCCCACTTGCCTCCACCCTGCTGCTGTTAAACACAAAGAAAAATTAAAACAGCGAGAGACCAGCACTGGAAGAACTTTGTCCTGCCAACCCATGATTCCTACCTGTGTAGAAACAAAAGGTCCCGGGCAGTGGATAAGAAGCACAAGGTCCTTCTGCGGGGAACCCATCACTTTTCATCTCTTCTCTCGACTATCTGCAGTGGCTCAAGTTTGCCCTGTGGCTGGCTCTCTTTGCAGAGCAAGGCAGCTTCTGGAATTCAGAACATTGCACCAATACAATAGCTTGAGCTGGTAAAGAAATTGCTTTCTGTGATCTCCTGCTTAACAGGTGTCTTTATTGAGAACTGTTCTTTTGGTTTGGGGGTAGAATTCAATCACAAGATGTCCATGAGTCGTTGATAAGAGAACAAGACCACCATGTTTTCATCGGAATGTATCTGGAGTCATGTGCAGAAACGGTAGATGCTTAAATGTGAGTTGTGATTGATTTTACAATAAAGAAATAATCATCTTCATAACATTTTGGAAATCAAGTGATAAGCAGAAAATTCTAGTGGTTTCCAGATGAGAAAAGGAATAATCCAGAGAGAGAGAGAGAGAGAGAGAGAGAGAGAGAGAGAGAGAGGGAGACGGGCCAGCAGACTCATCGCTGGGCACCTCAGATAGTAGAATTCAGTGCACCAGTATCTTAGGAGGAGTCTTTTAAGTTAGAATTCTTTGTCTAACCAAATGTTGAGAGTTAAGCCAGGGTATTTTTTGATATTGAAGATTTTAGCATCACAAGTGCCTTCAGTTCTACCAAAATGCATTCAAAAAATCAAAATGTAAAATTAGAAAAAGAGCCATCAACCTATCCAGCAGAGTATGCCAGGGAATGTGGGAAAGACAATGTTATAACCGAAATGTGGGTATAGTTACAGACTGCATGTAACTACTGGGGGTAAAGAGAAAATGCCTTTGTCTTCCACCACACTATGAACCTTTATTTTTTTATACTTTTTTTATTAAATTATTCCTGTTACATCTCAATGGTTATCCCATCCCTTGTATCCTCCCATTCTTCCCTCCCTCCCATTTTCCCCTTATTCCCCTCCCCTATGACTCTTCCTGAGGGGGATTACCTCCCCCTGTATATGCTCATAGGGTATCAAGTCTCTTCTTGGTAACCTGCTGTCCTTCCTCTGAGTGCCACCAGGTCTCCCCACAAAAGCCTTCACTTATCAGGAAATTGGGACAGAGGGGAGGACATTCTAATGGGACTCTAGATAAGAGAAGCATGGGAGAATGGCAAAGTAGAAGGATCCAGAGGGTCCTAGAAACCTACAAGTAGAACATTATGATAGGCAGATTTGGGCCCAGGGGTCCCACTCAAATTAAGGCACCAGCCAAGGACAATACAGGCCGTAAACTTTAAAAACCCCTACCCAGATCTAGCCAATGGTCAGAACATTCTCCACAGTAGAGTGGAGAGTGGGATATGACTTTCTCATGTACTCTGGTGCCTCACCTTTGAACCTTTATTTTAAGACTTAAATTAATACTTAAAATTAAATAAGATTAAGGAATAAGTATTAAAAAAGAAATCAATCATCTCACTGCTAAAAAAATATGGTTTCTTCCTTCTCTTGTGTGTTGGCTGTGATAGTATCTCCAGGGTTTGTTGTGGTAGATATGTTGGCCCAGAGGGCTGAAGGTGATGAGGTAATGCTCCAGCATTATAGTTTTGGGTAACTGTTCAGACAGCAAACTGTCTCTGTCATTTTTTTTTTCATTTTGGAAGCTGCTAACCTGCAATCCCTGTTTACTCAGGTAGTTAAGTTATTCCTTCTCAAGTCTCTGATGGGGCTGAAGATCAGACAGTTTATTCTTACAGTTAAGCTTAGGTTTCTAGAGGTTAAGATGTTTTTAGGTCTAGATAGTTGTTTTAAGTTAATAGAGATGAGACTGAGATATGATAGATATTGACTTTCATTCAGAACTTTAGACCCAGGAAGATAGGAAAGATGTTTTCTTCAAGTGTGCCAAAAACAAATAGCCAAATCACTATGAATGTAACATTTATGTAATTCCTGAATGTTTCGTGGTTCTTCTTGCTGTATCTGGTTTATTTTATTTATGTGTAATATATAAATGTATATGTAAAAAAGAAATACAATTTTAAAAATTGCAAAAAAAAAGAAATGGCTTCTTCCCAGAAAGCAGGGTTGCTCACCTTTCTCTTTTCTCCTAATGGCCACAAGGAAGCCAAAATGAAGTGGTTTTTCCATGAAAAGCCAAAGAGAACCATTCTTTTATGGTCTATCAACAAAGCCACTGTCACAAACCTTTTAAAGAAGTTAATTTTGAAAAAGCCTGCTCTTTTTAGGATATAGTAGCCTGTGCTAGAAACTACAACTTTGTCAATGTGTTCCTTTCAGCACTGGCATGCCCAGCACATCACTACTAAGAGTTGCAACAGATGTCTTCAGTGTGCTTTTCTGCTTTCTCTTTATGTCTGCAACCTTTAAAGACTCACAGTGTCTTTAGAGAACATAGCCTACTCTTCGGGGTGCAGTTCACACTCTCTTAAGCAGAGTTGTTCATTTGAAAGTCAAGAGGACTTTAAAATCAGATAGCAATGAAAAATACATTGTGTATAGACTGGGTTTTCAGTTTGGCCACATCAGAAACATTTGCAGAGGTCTACAAAAAAAAAATGTACAGAGGTCTGTATCTATAAGAGTCTAGAATCTCATCTTGAACTTGGGTAGGTCACAAGATACAATCAGTGAGTGATATTATGGAGCATATTACGGAGTATGATATAAAATTGCATATACTGAAAAGTGTGGGTATATGTGTGAATGTGTGTCGGTGTGTGCATGTGTGTGTGTGCATGCACATACATACGTGTATGCTGATATGTGTGCAAGTGCTCAAGTGTGGCTTTCACATGTGGACAAACATGTGTGGAAACCAGACAACAACCTCAGTGTCATTCTTCAAGCACAGCCCAATTTGGATTTTACAAATCAGGAACTCTCACTGGTCTGAACCTCATCAAATATGCTAGGCTGCCAGTGAGCTCCGTCCTTCCTCTGGTTCCACCTTAGCAGTGTTGGCATTATAAGCATGCACAACCACGGCTAGACTTTTTATTAACATGGGTTCTAGGGCTTTTACTCGGGTCCTCTTGCTAGCACAGTAAGCAGTTACTGACTGAACTATCTCCTCGCATAAGCCCCTGCATACATTTTAAAAAGTAAACTCTAATCATTCAAGAAACTTGAAAGGCTTGAGCAATTGGTTCGGTGGTTAAGAACATTTGCTGCTCTTGTAAAAGAACCAGGGGTCCTTTCCAGCCCCACACAGAGTTTCACTGTAACTCCGCTTCCAGGGGTTTTAATGTCTTGTATCCTCCTCGGGCACCAGATATGCATGTGGTACACAGACATACATGCAGGTAAAACACTCATATAAAAATAAAAAATACTTAAAGGTAAGTTTCCTTAGGATTTTATAAGAATTGTCTATGTCACCTTAAGATAGAATCCAACTTGGAGATTTTGAGTTGTGTGAATCACTGCAGGAAGTACAGGGGAAGTTTGAAACACTTCCAGGTAAGAAATATAGTAAATAACCCCCCAGGGAGCCCTGGCAGGCAAAGGAGTTTAATGAGGACTGTATGAAGAATTCATTATGCAGCCGACATCTAATACCCCTGAAGTTTCAGTCTTAAAAAGATACAGATGTTCTTTATGGTTTAATAAAAAAAACTCCTGCTCGGGGTCGGCATTATGAAGTGGTAATAGCTCACTCTGCAGTGTTCTCGACCTTTTGTGCAGCTGGCTCACTGTTTGTCCTTACAAGTCCTCACTCCACTTACCCTGGGTAAGTCAGCATGCTGTGTCATAATCCGCAATCAATCCACATAAATAAAACAATTCAGTGCAGATGTGACCTGAATACACTTTTAGACTCTACTAATTACACAAAGCCATGGCACAAAGGTTTCAAGGTCAGAGACGCCAACTGTGGATTTGCTCCGCGGAAAAACACAGAAGGGACTATGCCGCTGCCACTTATTGGAGTAATTGCTCATTTGCAGCATTTCAGAGAGCTGGCCACTCTGAAGACATTCCATCACCCACACCAATTGCTTTTTCCTCGGGTCACATAAGGAAAAGGCTTGGCTTCTACAAAACTATAGAAATAGAGATGCGGGTCTAGCCTAAGTACTGGGAGAGACAGTAAACAGAGAGCAAGGAGACAAGAAAAAGAGAGGTATAAATTCAGGAAAGAAGATTTTGGCATCTGTTGAAGAATTCTTGTTTATTATGTAGCCTACCACCCACATTGTTGTGCTAAATATCAATAACCAGCATTAGATTCTGATTTCCAACAAGAAGAGATGCCATGGGTTGTGGGCTCCTCCTAAGATCCATGTGGACAGGTGAATCTAGTGAGTCAACCCCCCTACAGAACTGGGAGATAATAGGGACTCGTCTGGAAACTGCTCAGAAGGTGGAAGATTGCTTGAATTGTTCTGATGATTGGAGGTGAAGACTTCAGCGGATAGCAGGGTCTATCAATCTATCAGAGGACCAGGAAGAAGAGTGAAAAATTAAGGCAGGAGTGGGGTTGGACTGGAACCCCTAAGGTCAGCTGTCAATGATCCATCCACTTCACCTAAGGCTCCACATCCTAAAGGTTTCACGGTCTTCTAAAATTCTAAAACAGGATCACCGGCTGGGACCAAGTGTTAAGACATGTGAGCCCAAGTGTGGCATGCCACACTCAGACTCTTAACACTGCACGCCTGGACTCCATGACCTCACCGCCATCTGATAGTGGAAACAGCCTGTGTTCCAACTTCTAACAAGCCCTGTAGTCTCCCAGTTCCAACACTGCTTAAAAAATAAAGCCTGTGTCTCTTCTGTGACTTTCCATAGAACAAAAATTGTTTAAAATCACATACCTCGAGATAGATTCATACAGGGGAAACCTTCCCATTCCCAAAGGAGGCAAAGAAGGGTCACTGTTGGTAACGTGCCAGGGTTTTAGAAAGTTCCAATTGTTCTCCAGTTCTCAAGCTGTAACCACTTATCCAAAGGCCAAGTAAAACTAATCCTTATCTGCTTTATTTTTATAAACTTGTATCATGTGAGTAGTTAGTACACACACTTATACAATGCTTTGTCTTTGGTTCCCGTTTTTTTCCTGTGTCTTAATTTTAAAATGCTTATTGCTGTTATGACATGTCTTAGGTTGTTGTTGTTGTTTTACTACTCATTGCTGGACAATATTCCATTGTATTGATCAAATGCATTTTCTTTATCCAGTAAAAATCTGATGAATATTCAAATCATTTTTCTAGCCCAATTCTTCTACAAATATTGAGTACAAGCCTTTATTTAAGCTTCTATCTTCTTTACTCTTCACCAGATTCCTACTACTAGAATTACTAGATTGCTGAATAACTTTGTGTTAAACCTTGTTAAAGTTTTTTTCCTAAACTGTAATTGTATCATGTTGTGCTGGTTAGTTTTTGGTCAACTTGACATAAACTTAAATTACTTGAAAAGCAGAAACCTCAATTGAGAAAATACCTCCCTCTATGTTGGGCTAATATCCACTTATAAGTGAATATGTACCATGCTTGTCTTTCTGTGTCTGGGTTACCTCACTCAGGGTGATCATTTCTAGTTCCATCCATTTGCTTGCAAATTTCAAGATTTCCTTGTTTTTAATAGCTGAGTAGTATTCCATTGTGTAAATGTACCACAACTTCTTTGTCTATTCTTTGCTTCAGGAATATCTACCTTGTTTCCAGATTCTGGCTATTATGAATAAAGCTGCTATGAACATAGTTGAGCAAGTGTCCTTGTTGTATTATGGAACATATTTTGGGTATGTGTCCAGGAGTGGTATGGCTGAGTCTTGAGATAGAGCTTTAGATTGATTTCCAAAGTGGTTGTACAAATTTGCACTCCCACCAGTGAGAGAGGAGTATTCTTTCTCCACATCCTTGCCAGCATGTGCTGTCACTTGAATTTTTTTATCTTACATGTAAGATGGATTCTCAGAATTATTTGCATTTGCATTTCCCTGACAACTAAGGATGTTGTGAAAGACTCTATCCAGGGGGGATTGGGACAGATGCTGGGACTCCCTGTGAGACTCCAGGTGGAGCGCTGAGAGTGGTATGGAAGAATGGGGTGGGAGGGGGTGTGGAAGGACCCAGACAGTTCAGGAACACCACAAGGAGACCATCAAGGCTAGCGGATTTGGACCCACCAGGGCCTGCACAAACTGTTGCACCAACCAAGGACAATGCATGCAGCGAACCTAGACCCCCCCTATTTAGATCTAGCCAATGGACAGCTCATTCACCACAGTTGTGGAGAGAGCAGGGATTGTCTCTGACATGAACTCCCCTTGGTGGGGAGGCCAGGTAGAACACAGAGGAAGGGGAAGCAGGCTATCTAGATGAGACCTGATAGGCTGTGGTCATATAGTGGAGGAGGAGATCCCCTTCTGTCAGAGGGAAACAGGGCAGAAGAGGGAGGGAAGGTGGGAACAGGAAGATTCAAATGTGGGGATAACAATTGGGATGTAGTCTGAATAAAGTATAATAAAGTAATTTTTTTAATTTTTAAAATTATTTTATTTTTGTACATACACATTTGTATTATTACACATATATACAATAGATTACCTATGGCAAGAAGAACCATGACACAATCAGGAATATATAGATGTTACATTTTTAATGTTTTGGCTATTTGTATTTGACAGTCTTAAAGAAGACATCTTTCTTATCTTGGCACATCTAAATTTCTGAATGTAAATCAAATCCATCACATATTGTCATTATCAACTTAGAACACCTACCTAGACCTAAAAGCATCTTAACCCCTAAACAATTAAGCTTCATTGTAAAACTAAGCTACCTGGTCTTCAGCTCCCTCAGAGACTTGAGAAAGAGTAAACTTGATTATCTGAGTATGCCAGGAGAGCAGGTTAGTAGCTTTCCAAATGAAACAATGACAGAAAAAAAGAAAAAAAATACCTCCCTCAGATTGACCTGTGACAAGTCTATAAGGAGTTTTCTTGATTAATGATTGGTGTGGAAGGGCCCAGACCACTGAATGCAATGCCACCCCTGGAGGTGGAGTCCTGGGATGTCTAAATAAAAATATAAATTTCTGTGAGCCTAGAGAGCAAGCCAGAAAGCAGCATTTCTCCGTAATATGTGCTTCAGTTCCTGCCTGCCCTACCAGCATTGTGTGACCTCTTTACAAGCTGTTTGCTTAAAAAGAACTCAAACCCCTAAAACAATACACATAATGTCATGGTGTCTGTTGCCCACAAAAGCCAGATGGTGTGACTGATAATGACAACATCACGCTTTCTGATCATACATCATAGAAAAATTGAGCTAGAACAGGATTGGAATCTTCCTCCCTGCTGATGAGCCCTCGGAGAACCAGAAGGTGCCAGGCAGGCTCTTGGGACAGAACTGTCACCGGCTGTCTTACTCAGCTGTAGACCTCGGGTACAAAAGTGTCAAACAAACAGGCAGGATGTGCTCACCCTTACAATAGTGGAGATATTGTTATGGCAATAAGCAACCGCTTTGTGATTGGATTTAGGATCTGCTTCACAGGCGGGAAACCACGATCTGATCAAAATCCAATAGGTCATAGGTAATGCTGGCAGTAGCTGATCAAAGACTGGTAGCTATGAAAACTAATAACTGGTCAAAGAGCTGAGAACCAATGACTACCGCATAGACAAGCATAAGTGGGAAATCTATATCACTTCCTCGAAGGATCAGGGAATGTTGTAGAAGGGCTAGAAAGAATCTAAGAGCTGTAAGAAGAATGAGCCATATCGAATGCTGACTTCAGGCAGGGCATAGCTGTTTCACTCTCAAACCCACAGCAGCTGTGACTTTCATGCACAAGACTTGTCAACTCCCAGCCATGATGGGAGAGGGGACATGTAGGTCCAGCCCGTCCCTGAGCGTTATTTACATGCAGCTAATAGTTGTAGGCAAGGAAAGATATTTTCTTCAATGAAGTGGCCTCTGGTAAAGCACCCATGCTGCTGTGGCTTATAAGTAACCCTGATGAGCCTTATTGAACACACACACACACACACACACACACACACACACACACACACACAAGTAGAAAAGGGAGAGGCTAAGTTAGGATGAAAAAGAGAATCAGCAATCATCAGAAGCAAGAAAGAAGCAAGAACACCGGCTATGGGAATGAGGATGCTCAATGTGCTGGTACATGGGAATAGGTACATATATGAAAATGTCATAATAAGCCCATAGCTGTGTATAATAAATGTGTCAAAATGAATTTAAAAAATAATAAAAATCCCAACCAGAGTGACTTGGGGCAGCCTGTTGTTTGAGGAAAAAGCTATTCTTCCTAGGAAAGCTTTACTGTCACCAGCAGCTCTCATCACCTGTCTCTGCTGCCATGTGCCCACAGAATGACCCAAACACCACAGGGACAGAAAGAAACCTTCTCTTTCCATATCTCCCCAAAACATGTTTTATTTTTCATGTGCATACATATGCAACACAAACAATTAGCTATGCTTTGGAAAATAGTGTAGCTCCCAGTGTGCGACAAGAAAAAAAACACATAACCACTAAGGTTTTAACAATTTTATCATGCTGAGTTTAGAATCTAAAAAAAAAAAAAAATAGAAAACCAAACACTATGATAGCCCGGTGTTTCTGCTGTGATTTTAAGACACACCTTACCTCACCTGTTGTTAAGGGCATAACTGAGTTTCCAACGTGAGTAAAAATTGGTATGACCTGCCTGCTCATTAATAGTAATGAGGCACCCTGAGAAACTCTGTAACACCAGGACTTTTTATTCATTAATGAAAATCAGAGCATAAGTGAACTTACCAGAGAAACTGGAGCATGGATATGTGCTTAGGTAAGAAAGTCGGGAATGGAGAAGAATAATACTGCAAGCACGGACAAACACGTGGACATCAAGAATGGCCCACAGGCTAACGTGGAATGCTTGCTCAGTGTGTGCAACGCCCTGGGCATGGTTCTTAGCAGAAAGAAAACTGGAAAGAAGAGAGGAAGGGAAGGGAAGGAGAGAAAAGAAGGAAACAGAATAGAGAAATGGGAAGAGAAGGGGAGAGGAAAGGAAGAGAAGAAGAGAAGGGAAGAGGAGAGGGGAGGGGAGGGAAAGGGAGGGGAGGGGAGGGGGCAGGGGAGGGGAGGGGAGGGGGCAGGGGAGGGGAGGGGAGGGGAGGGGAGGGGAGAGGAGATCCTACTGACCCCTCAGGCCATTCAGACTGCACCATAAGGCACAACATGGAGAATGATGTGACAGGATAGCTCTCTCTGTCCCACTTTCGCTCTCTCACCCTGTGGCAGTTGTCTTGACTTTTGCTGCAGCTGTCCCCTTTCATTCATTTCCTTTATCAGCGAACAGAAAGGCCTCCTGGGTTCTTCACCTAGAAATTCACAAGATCCGCTCCGTCATTGCTCGTGCCTTTGGGCCCCTAATCATTACCAAAAATCCTGCTGACTTTGTCTCTGCACTGTCTCTTGGACTTGTTTGCTCGTTGTCCTCGCCATTGACACTGTCACACCAGGTCCTGCCTTGTCTGAGTTACTGCAATTGTCTTCTGGGCTCCTTGCTGATTATTTTATCCCCTTCAATCCAATCTCCACAAGCAGTCAGTGAACTCGCTGAAATGCACGTAAGACCTTTAATGACTCCCCAAGGAGAAGTGGATAGCACCTCCTGAAACCAGACTCCACAGGAACTGGCCCCCAAGTGAATGCACAGGCAGCTCATCTTTTCTTAGCCCATCCTGTACTCTCTGTGCCAGTCTGGCAGAGTTAATCCTGATCTACACACAGAAAGAAGGAGTCATGGGTTTGCATTTAGGAAGCAGCAGGGCAATGTCTCCCTGAGGATCTACAGGCAGATAATGGTTGTGGGGATGAGAGATATTTTTTCCTCACTGATGCAGCCACTGGTAAAAATCCACATGTTCCTTAAATAGCCTAGCACCTGGATTCCAGCAAGGGGCCCTCAGAAAACTCTTACAGACACAAAAGTAGGAGGGAAACTCGTTGGAAAGAGGAGGGTATCAGGAAGAGTGAAAGGGGTAAGACAGATGTGAGCAAAGTACAACATATGCATAACTTGCATGATAGAAAATGCCACAAACCCCTCATATATTACATGTCAACCAAAAAAATAAACCAATACAATTCTACAGTTTAACATGATATAAATAAAATATTAATAATTCAGTTTTATCATTTATGCACATTTCAGATGTCCAGTAGCAAACTCTGTAGCAGACAGTACAAGTCTGAAACACTTCTCTTTTTCCATCTTTACTGGAATTTTCCATAGGCTCCTGACACTGCCTGTATTACCTGCCCTCTCCTTTTACATCTGCTCCAAGGCTGTCACTGTCTCTCCTCTATTGTGCTCTTCCTGACTCACTAGAAATCTCACGAGGACGCCATCCCCATGCATTCCACAGCATTCCTTTTCAAAAGAGTACATAGAAAAATTGTTTTCACTTGCATTAGTCATATGTGAAAATGTTTGGTAGCCGGCGTGCTCTTTGACGTGTGTTGGATGGAATAACCATCATGATTACTCACTGGCTTTCACCTCTTCCTACTCTTTCTCATATGACTCATGAGAGTCTTAAGAGATAGATCCCATTTTCAGGTCAGAGGCTGACAACTATAAGCCAGTCAGTACCCAGGAATTCTGATAATGTGTTTATTATGTTTATGTGCATGGTGTTTTGCCAGCACATATGAAAGCATACTGTGTGCATGCAGTTCCCACAAGGGCCAGAAGAGGGTGTGAAACCCCATGTGATATAACAGAACCATCCAGGGCTCTTAACTGCTAAACCATCTCTCCAGCCCCTCTTGAAGATTTATTGCTCATAGATGGTCCAAGGGCAGAATTAAGACAAAAGCTCTTTTCCTCTTGATATGTAACAAAGAACATGTAGTGCTTTGGTCATGGCTGGAAATTTCATAATAAGGAATCCTCCAACGTGAGCATGGCAAAAGAAAACTAACTCTGTTATGTAACGCCACCCGCAAGTCTGTACTGTGTCTAGATTTGGGAGCTTATACGATGAAAAGTTTTCTAATTCATAAAACTAGTTTTAATTATATACCGCCAACCCATCTGGATAGCTATGTTGAATGCTTGTTATGGTCCTAGAAATTTTACAGAAATTTCCCCTTCCCAGCAACCCATCTAGCTTGGGATATTTAGAGTCTTTTCCACTATGTGTGTGTATTGACTCCAATATGGTTTATTGAAAAAATGTTCTGCTGGGCGTGGTGGCACACGCCTTTAATCCCAGCACTCGGGAGGCAGAGGCAGGTGGATCGCTGTGAGTTCGAGGCCAGCCTGGACTACAAAGCGAGTCCAGGATAGCCAAGGCTACACAGAGAAACCCTGTCTCGAAAAACCAAAAAAAAAGAAAAGAAAAGAAAAGAAAAAATGTTCTAACCCTGATTTTCTCCTCCCCACCTTCTCCTAGATCCCCTCACTTCCTTCCTACCTTACTCTATACACTTTCTCTCTCTCTTTAGAAAACAAAAGAACAGGCAAACAAACAAAAAGGAAACCAAAAGAAATTCACAAACATATTAGCCATATAATGCAAGATAGCCATACTACAATCCACAGACCTAAAGAAGCTAAGTAACGAGGAGGACCCTAGGGAGGATGCTGAATTCTCATTCTGAAGGACAAACAGAATAGACCCTTGAGGCTTTTGACGAGAACTAACAGGATGGGAGCCTACCACAGAGGTCCTCTGAAGGATTCCACCCAGCAGAGGATGGAGTCAGATGCTGAGACTCACAGCCGAACTCTGGGCAGAGCCCAGGGAATCTTACACAAGAGTTAGGGGGTAGAAGGACCTGGAAAGGACAGGAGCTCTCCAAGAAGTCCAACTGAGCCAACAAATCTGGGTCAGGGGTGTGGAGGAGCTACAGAGACTGATGTACCAACCAATGACCATGCATGGAGAGGAGCTAGGTCCCCTGCTCACATGTATCAGCTCAGTATCCATGTGGGTCCTCTAGTAATGGCAGCAGGGACTGTCTCTGCCATGGACCCTCTTATCTGCTCTTCCATTACTTCCTACTGGTGGGGCAGCCTTGCCAGGCCACAGAGAAAGAGGATGCAGGCAATCTTGATGAGACTTGATAGGCTGAAATCAGTTAGTAAGGAAGGATGGGTTCCCCCTTTCTGAGAATTAAGGGAGGGAACTGAAGGAAGAGGGAGGGAAGGTGGGACTGGGAGGAGATGAGGGAGGAATCTAAGATTGGGGTGTAAGGTGGTGCCTCACATTTGACCATGTCCCCTGGAGGGGGAGACCTGGTGGTGAATACATTTAAAAAATAAATTTAAATTAAAAAAGAAAGAAAATCATTTTTGAAGATATGCTCCCCTGCACTGATGGTATTAGGATGTTTGGTTTGGTTTGATTGGGTTGGGTTTGGTTTGGTTGGGTTGGGTTGGGTTGGGTTTGGTTGGGTTGGGTTGGGTTGGTTTTGATTCTCCTACCTCCACAACAAGAAGCTTTCTTGGTATCTCTCTGTCCAGTTAGATTTTAGACTGTCACCATGAAGAAACAGGTGTTGTGACCCCATTATTCACCTTTCTGCTTCTGTCTGCTACTTTTAGATTATGTAAGTACTTAGAGGTTAGAGGATGTGATTTGTGGCTTCATGCTGTACATCTGAAGCCAAAGCTAAGGGCATCTCATTGGAACAGAGGCACTGTTCATAATACAAAAACAAGACACAGTGGGTGGGGTTTGTTGTTATCACCTTTTTAAAAAATTTTATTAATTTATTCAGATTACAACTTAATTGTTATCCCATCACCTGTATCCTCCCATTTCTCCCTCCCTCCCGCTTTCACCCTATTCCCATCCCCTAGGTCTATGACCTACGGGGACCTCCTCCCCAACTATATGCTCATAGGCTATCAAGTCTCATCTTGGTATCCTGTTTATTCTTTCCTTGAGTGCCACCAGGCCTCCCCACTGTTGTGATCATCTTTATGGAGAAAATGGAGTGTTCTGGATGAGAAAATACTTTGACAAACTGTAGAAGACCCAGGCATATGTGAACAAAAATCTCACTTCATTCCACTTTCCCTCAGCCCCTTATTCGAAGACAGGTTGCCAGCTTCATGCTTATCCTGACCACAAGAGTGAGAAGCCACACTACGTCTGGACCTTGTAATAATTCACACTCTTCCATGACATCTGGTCTGAAAATGAAGACGTCCCAGGTAAACATGCCACAGTCCCTAAGCCGAGCACTTCTAAGAGAGCTGCTCCATGTCCACAGAGTGAACATGAATAAGTAACAGGCCTGTTCTCTTAGCCATTCATATTGTAGGGTGCTATCTTACAGCAGCTAGTGTTCCTTAAATAAAACACAACAATCAATAAACGCTTGCTGAATGAGTGTCTCGGCTTGAGTCAGATATCATTTCCATAGTGATTTCTGACAAAGCAAAGCAAAGGAAAATTGACCTGAATTATATTCAAAAGTTTTATATTCTCCTGCTCCAACAGGAAGTCTGGAGCAACCCAGTCTGAAATTGTTCACACAAACATTACACTTTGAACAAACACACCTGGTGCAATACGTGTGCTTCATAAACAACTGCAGCTTTTACTAAAAGGTAACTGCTGACGAAGTCAATACTGGGCGTTTCATAGTGTCTTCCTAGTACTTGACTTTATAGAAAGATACACATTGTATTGAATTACAATTGGTTTCTTTTTATTGTTATATCTTTCATGCTCTTTCCACCTATACACATTCATCACTTCTATGTTACAATCAGAAAAAAAAGTCAATCTCTAGAAATTATAAATGAATGCTATAAATTTAGAAAAGGGCAAAATACACCATCAAATTAAGATCGAACTAACAAAACAAATACTAGGGGAATCAAGCAATGCATTCTGAAGCATTAGCTGTAATAACGGTCATTACAAAGAGATTCTATTGGCGAAACAATTCAAGCAAATACATACAATTACCAAAAATCAGCATGATAGTCTTCTTTTCTTCACTTATAGCAAAAACAAAATGTTCTGAGCTATTTTAAGCTTCTGGAAAATCAGTCTCTATCACCTAAAATCCAATCACATGATTTAACTCTGTGATCCTTAATGGGCTAGCATAAAAATACATGGTGCCTTTTCAACCCCAACAGGAACTGAGAGAGGAAGCAGTCTTCACTTCCAAATGTGGAAGGTAAGTGGCAAATGATGGTGAGGGAGAGGAAAGCCCGAGGGACAAGGAAACCTGGCAGACTCGGACTCTTGTACTTTGATTTAACATCACATTCGACCACTCAGCATCGTATTCCCTAAGGAGTATTTATCTTTAAGTTTTGTGGGAAGAGTGTAAATCTCACATAGGAATTAATTAATTTAATGCTTCAGTGTCCAACCTAATCAGATGATAAATCACTATCTAGGACCATATCTCTTACAATCATGACATCTCTAAGAAGCAAATTTGTAGATTAACTTATTGATTAAATGTGGAAGAGTGAGAGGCATAGAGGGAGGACTTACTGCCTGGGTTTGGCATGAACAATCGGGTGACTAATGGTCCCGTTTATCGTAGCAGGCCACACACTCTAATGCGCATGGGAATCACCAACATAACATTTAACTATTTCAGATCCCTGGTCCACTCTAGGAAATTCTCACTAAGTAGAGTAATAGAAAGAAGTCTGGTGGTTTGCATAGTTCTTAAAGTGCCCTGGATGACTCTGGTATGAATGGCCAAAAACATACCTTTAGTGGTATCTATAGCAGGAAGCATGTTGGAGGAGAAAAAGATTTAGGGGGAAGCCCTGTTTTAGCTACTATTCTTTATATTCTGCCAAACACCTGAGAGGAAGCAATTTAATGGCAGGAGGGGGGTTATTTTGGTTCACAGTTTGAGGCGATACAATCCATCAGTGGTTGGGGAAGCAGGCAACAGAAGAGGGAAGTAGCAGGTCATACTGTGGCCACAGTCGGGTAGCAGAGAGAGATGAATGTTGGTGCTCAGTTCACTTCATCTTTTTTATTCAGTGAAGGATCTGAGCTACAAGAATGGTGCTTCCCACACTTCAGATGTGTCTTTGCACTTCAGTTAACCTCTTTGGAAACACCCTTCCATTTATGGCCAGAGGTTCATCTCCAGGGTAATTCTCAATTCCGTCAAATGGACAACGGATATTAATCATCAGAGACCCTAGCTTCGAGCTCTTCTGCTGTATAAACCTGAATAATTTTTCCCTCTATCTCTAAGCTGCAATTGGAAAATGAAAGCTGAGAATTCTACAGTCAAAATATTGGGTAATCTCCAAATCATTACAGCAGAAACAGCTTTAGAAATCCAAGAACTATATGAGCATACACGAAGAAATTAAATCCAAAAGACTGTATATTCCAAGCCTAGGAAAGGATTAAACCCAATAGCATGACACAAACAGTCTGCGATCACGAGGGCACTGTGAATATCACATTTTTAGTCAGACACCTTAATATTTGCTTCATGAACTTTTAACATATTCTGTTCATTGAATTCCCAGTATATTGTCGTGCTTACCGAGTGTATTCATCCATTTTCTGGGCCTATTATATAGAGCCATCGTCCAGATGATCTGTAAACAGTAAAAGGTTCAGGAGGATAGGAAGTCTAGGTGCACAGCACTGGTGTCAGATAAGGGTGTTTCTGCTGTATAATCTCATAGCAGAAGGTGAAAATCAGAATGTTCCAGAGAAAACTCAGCAGAATTCACTCAGACATGTAGTTCTGTGAGGACAGTAATCCATTCATGAAGGCAGAGCCCTCAAGGCCTCATAAGGTCCTGAGTTTTTGGTGTTCTCATAATGGCAATGGAGTTTCAGTCTGGCTTTTAGAGGGGACACTCAGGTCACAACACAAACAGTACTGTGGGGCAGACAGGAGACAAGAAGCACACAGAGGTAAGAGTTAGGTGCCGACGGACACCCTGAAGATGGAGAGCAGCTTGTGCAGGATGTGCTGGGGACTTCCAGCAGAGAAAACTCAGCTATATTAACCTTCCTTTTGATGCCACAGAAAGCAAAAGAAAGGACAATATTGGTCATATCAGTATCACTGATGTTAGGTGTTCTGAGAAAAAGGGATTTATCACTTCACTTAAATATTTGAAGGCAGCATCCTTAAATGAACACTAAAACCCAAACTGACCTTGTGTGTGCAAACACTTCTTAACCTCCAGGTAAGGTAATGTTACCAGTTTCCTCAATTTAACGGCATGCTAGAAATATAGGGAGGCCATGAAGAAAGCCGAGATTTGCTTCTCTCCTGAGGGAATGAGAAAGCCAAATCTGTGATGCCATTAAAAGGCAGCAAGGAGAACAATTTGAATCAAATTCAAAGAATATTCCTGTGTTTCATCCTCAATGATTTCTTAACACTTCCTCTCTTTGAGGTTGTACCACAATCCCATTCATTGGTGCTAGGATGCTCCGTTAGCCCATCACTGCTGTGACTTAGCATTTCTAGGGCTAAGAAGGGAAGTATGTATCTACAGTCAAACGAGTCAGTTCCAGTTGTATCCAAGGAAACAAAATTAGACTCGTTTACCTAATAGCAATTTGGTGCCTAATTCTGCCCATGTTGAGTATGTTCTTGTGCCAAAGCTCTATTTTCATGATCACGCATTTCATTTGTTTTTCTCCAATACAATTGGCTGAATAATAGAGAATTCTTCACTTATAAATGACCAAAACTGAAGCTGAAGAAGATATGTTTGTTTTCCAGCATCCAGGTTGGGCAGCTCACAATCATCTATAACTCCAGCTCCAGGGGATCCAATGCCTCTACAGATGCTTGTGGCCTCTTCAGGCAACTGCACTCATGGGCATGACCCCACATACAGACACAGAAACAAACATTTAATTAAAAATTATTTTGTGAGGCTCCTGAATCCTCTGAAACCTTTCATCCATCTTAAAAAGTGACAGTGCCCCCCCAAAAAACTGCTGACATTTATTTTGTTAAAGTGCCTATCAAGTGGTAGACTCATATAATAATATAAACAAATGTTTGGAGTTCTTTAATAGCCTTGAGTGATCAGGAAATTGATATTTTAGTGCATATAAATGCAACAAAGGCACTTCAGTTCATTAGAGATCAGGTTGTTATATAATTAATACTTTTAATTTCAGAAAGTCACACATTTATTACTTAGTACAAGATATTTCTTAGGACGATGTGCAAACTCTCTAGGCGTGAGTTCATTTTCAAAGTCTAGTTTTGATATAACAAACACAAAATGCCCGAAGACAAAAAGCTGTTTAAAAAAAATAAAACACCGACTGCAGAGACAATCACCTGTGGAGCAGCTTGACTCTGGACAGTTTTTAAGGCAGAAGACAATGGGACATCAAACTGTATGTACTCCTAAGAGTTGCAGAGCTTAAATTATAAAATAAAAAGTCTTCAGAGAAAATTGGGGCTAAATAGATTTAATGTGTGACTGCCAATCCCTGGAGATGACACAAGGGAAAAGTAAAGCTTGAACTGGGAAAACTTTGGTTGTGTGTCTTAAACTCAATGGTTGATATATACTTTCCCTTCTTAGGCCTGGCCTAGAAGTGCTAAACGTATTTACTGCTCATCCCTAAATCACGTTCTCATTTGATGGAGAAAGTGCTAGACTCTGCATAATAGTCATCAGAGAGACTTCATCCAGCAACTGACGGGAGCAGATGCAGAGTCCCATAGCCAATCATTAGGCAGAGCTCAGGGGGTTCTGGGGAAGAGGGGGAGGAAGGAATGGAGGGGTCAGAGACAGAACAAGAACATGGCCCAGATAATGAACTGACAGGGAATAATGAAGGCTTTCAGAGATCAGGGAGCCAGTAAGGGTCTTTCCCCAGGTCCTCTGCATATATGTTATAGCAGAGTAGATTGGTGTTCTTGTGGGATCTCTAAAAGTGAGAGCTGAGGCTATCTCTGAGTCTTTCGCTCACTGTAGGGTCCTATTCTTCCTACTGGGTTGCCTCATCCAGCCTTGATGTGATGATATGTGACTGGTCTTATTGTAGCTTGTTAAGCCATGTTTGGATGATGTCCCTGGGAGGTCTGCTCTTATCTGAGGGGAGAGGGCTTGGTGGAGATAAAAGATGGAGAAGACACTGGGGGAGAGGATGCAGGAGCAGGGGAAACAGTCAGGATGCAATATATGAGAGAGTTTTTTAAAAAACTTTTTAAAAAGAAAGAAAACTGCTAGGCTCAATGAGGCTGGTTGAACTTCGCTTAATTTACATATCCATATAAAATGTAATCATTGAGATGAGACTAGAGGCCATTTTAAACCCCAAGCCACCTGTCTAGCACTGAAAAAGGCAAAATTTGAAGTTAGGTCTAACTGAAAACAGGGATAAGTTCTGTGCAATGTCAACTTCTGCTATGATTGCTCCATTTATCAAAGTCGATATTGCCATATAAAGCTTCAAAATGGTGTTAGTTTGTGCAGCTGGCAAGATGGCTCTTACAAAGGACCGAAGTTTTGATCGCAGCACCCAAGTGGGTCAGGTTACACCCACTTGAAACTTCAGGTCTAAAGGATTTGATATCCTCTTCTGACCTCTGTAGATAATGACACGTGTCACACACACACACACACACACACACACACACACACTTTAAAAGGGGTATTCGAAGTTATTTACAAAGTTATCTGTGGTGGTTTACATTGGAATGCCCCCCCATAGGCACATATATTTGAATACTTAGTCATTAGGGAGTGATAATACTTGACAGGAAGCATGGAGTAGATGTGTGTATAGAGAATATCTTGTGTATTATATGGATGCATTGCTTGTCAATTAAAAAATATCTTGTATATTATATGGATGCATTGCTTGTCAATTAAAAAAGTGTAGAATAGAAGGTGGCACATCTGGCAGGCAGAGAGGATGCTGGGATAGAGCCGGGCACAGGAGATTCTCCCAGGAAGAAGTGAGGAAGACAAACACATGGTATCTGAACAAACGCAGCCAGTCATGTGGCAAAAATGTAGGTTAGTATAAGGTATTTTAAGTTATGAGATAGTAGGATAACAGCCTAGCTATATGGCCTACATAAGTATATTTTTAATCTCATGAGTCATTCTGGGGGCTTGTAGCTAAGAGGAAAAACACACACCCAATTAAAGATATGGGATGTGGTCTTGTTGGAGGAAGTGTGTGTTTCACTGATGATGTGATTTGGGGGTTTCAAATGTTCAATGCCGATCTGATGTCTCTCTCTTCCTACAGCCTTCAGATTTGGATGCAGAACTCTCGACTTCTCCAGCATCGTGTCTGACTCTTTGAAACAATTTTTCTTCCAAATGGTCATGGATCAACTAGTTTAAACTCAGCTCTGAGCTTTGAGTCTAAGTTTGAGTCTTTACTGTGGCTTAGGCTCAGGTTTTCCTATCTCTTCATCCTGGGTCCCAAGATAAAAAGACACTGACTACTTACTCAAAGGAGCTCTGAAGATAGCAGATGCACGGAAGGGCAAACCCACTCTGCATTCTCTAGCCTTTCACCAAATCACAGAGCATCCCCAAACTCCAATTAAGAGGAAGCCATCAACTCTAGAGAGCTGAAATGCAAACACAAGTGAAAAGAGAGTTGAGAAGTTGGGACCGTTAACTAGCAAACAGAAGAACAAATCTATGAAGTTATTATGCAAAACTGTTTTAATTTAAATAGCCCTGAAAAGTTGTATTTCATTTTCAAACGCTTCCAAAATGTGGGAAGTAAGATGTACAAATGCTAAACCAGGCAGGCACATTTCAGAAAGACCATAATCAATTGAAGAGTGTGAGATACAGACTTAACTTCTGCTTCTTCAATCATGACATTTCTCAAAAAAAAAATGTTAATGGAAGTAGTTCTGTTGAATTTCAGATGTTTAAAAACATTTTTGTGTTCAATACTGCAACTGGGACAATTTTCAACATTTAAAGACCTACTCTTAAATTACTACCTACATTAGTTAGTTACAACTGATTATATCTCTAAGTAACCTAAATCATCCCCAAATTAACTATATAACCAATTAGTCTTCACCACATTTTACCACAGCAATCCTATATTTAACACAAAAATAAAAACTGAAAAGGTAAAATTTAGTTTAGAAAAATCAAGTTTGCTTCTGGTGCAAGTATTTATGAATATTTATAGATATTTATATTTATAGCTAAATATTGATAGATAAATCACACTTGTTTTCATACAGAGGGCCTGCTGTGTGTCAATCACATCAAATTATTTTAATTTGTCCTTGATAACAGCTCAATGTTAATAAATCCATATTACTAATGGGAAAATAGAGCTTGAATGAAGTTAAGTCTCACAGCTAAGATCACACTGAGACTCCTACTTGTATGGGTGGTCTGGAAAGAGACATTAGTGTGGTCAATCTTCTATTCGTCAACATTGTCTCTTCCTGTAATCCCTATAAATTGTCCAGATCCATGCCAAACTCAGTGTTACACAGTTACTGCAACAAAACTTCTGTAGATATAGACCACATAGTCTTCTTTCCAGAACATATTTTCTGCCTTGTAGAGTTTCATACAGTGGATATGGCAGAAAGATCATAAAGACAAAATAGCAGTGAGAAGATATGACTGGAGAAAATAAACAAATGGCTAAGTAAAAGCAACTGGCAAGCAGCACAGTTGGTGGAATGCTTTCTTGGTGTGCACAAATCCCTGAGTTGGGTCTTCAGCTCCACGGGAACTGCTAAAGCACATCTGTAAGCCTAGCACTCCAGCAGAAGAGGCAGGAGGGGAGAGTTTCCGTATCATCTTTGATTAAGTAGTGGTTGGACACCAGCCTAAGCTACATAAGGTCCCAAGAAGAAGAGAAGGAGGAGGAGGAGGAGGAGGAGGAAAAGGAGGAGGATGGAGTTATTGAGGAATTAAGGTCAAGGATCTATCAAATGGAATGGCAAGTATAAAATGTATTTTCTTTGAGATGAAAAAAAAATACTCTAAGACTGAAAGAACACATGATAACAAAAAAGCCACTACAGAGTATTAGGTAGCAGACCACATAGTTAGTTGCTTCGTTTGAAAAATATATAAATGTTATTATATTTGATCAAATTAAAATGTAAATAACAACACCCAGAAGTGGAAGAAGAAGAAATGAGAATGCTGGTTCCCTCTTCCATCTTAGTGGGAGCTTCATTACATAAAACTGAAATCCATAACTTAAAACAAAGAAGGACATTGTGTCTGAATTTTCACATCCCTCATTCCCTTGTCTGCAGTGTGGAAGGAACTTTTAGGGACAAGTATGCTTGTAGAGAAGAAATAGTTATACAAAATTCAATAATTCCTTCTGTTTCACTTTTCCTTTCCTTTTGGGAAAAAATAGAATTAAAACATAAAACTTTGGGCTGGAAAGATGTCTCAGTTGTCTAGAGTATTTGTTGCTCTTACAGGTAATCTGCGATCAGTTCTTCATGGTGGCTCCCAACCATCTGTAGCGTCACTTTAGAGGAGTTCAAAGCCCTCTTCTGACTTCCTCGGGCACCAGGAATATTCATGGTGCATATTCATACATGCAGCAAAAACACTTACACATATAAAATAAAATATATAAATCTAAGCAAAACTAAATCATACTCCATATTATACATCGTCTCCAAGTTTTACAAAATTGCTTCGATCCATCTGAATAGGGGCAGAAAGTAAGGCAAGAAGGAGCCTTTAGTATCAGCCTTCACCTTTGTGTTCTTGATTCATTAACTGTACGCTATTTCTTTCATGTTTTGTAAGTTTTTCTGATTTATTTTTAATGAGTATGATCATTTTTATTAGAACAAGGAAAATAATTTTAAAGAACTATTATTTACCCACAGCTTAAGGATCTCTTTCCGATTTCCCTAGAAAATATGTAGCTCAGTTACTTCGACAACACTGAACAAACACAATATCTAAAGCATTATACCAGGGAAGTCAAGTCCCAAAATGAACATCTACAAAGGAAGAAACGAGAGTGTAGTGGGAACAACCATACATTCTCTGTATATCCAAGCTGGCCTCGAACTCAGAGATTCGCCTGCCTCTGCCTCCCAAGCACTGGGATTAAGGGCATGCACCATTGCCACCCATAATTAATAAATAACAACTTGAATATAATGTGACCCAGCCAACGGGAATTATATGAGTGCTTGGGAGCTGCTCAACAATTTGGGGAAAGTTATGGGAATGGGCGATGAGAATGATCAAATGCATTGTATGAAATTTTCAAAGAATTAATTAACATACTATATTTTAAAAAGAATGTCATGCCCAGATTGACCCCTCCCCGCCAAAAAAAAAAGGACCAGAAAACACACAAAGCCCATGTAAAATACAAGAGGAATCTTTAATTCAGCTCTGAGCTGGGTCACACTCGATCCCCCAATCCCCCAAATGCTAGGTCTCAGCCCCACAGCCATGATCTCTGGTCCTTTTATCCTCTCAATGTCCTTTAAGCAGAAAAGAGTGCCAAGACCACCCATGGCTTAACTTCTTTTGTTCTCCCTACAGAATGTGGCCATAAAAACTGGGTCTCTTATCAACTCTATCTCTGGTGGGACCCTTTGGGTCAGTCACTAGGCAATGCTATCTCTAGTGGGGGCTGCTCTTTGCAGCTGGCCAGATTATCTCCTGTAGGCCTATATCTTAACCTTTGCCCCAGTTACCTTGAAATCCAATTTTAATTCTTCTGGTATCTCAAGACATGTCCAGAGAACTGTCTTAGATGACTCTAGATCCTTCCAAGTTTACAGTCAACATGAGCCAACACATTGGGAGTCTGCATTTCTGAATCAGCTCAGCTATTCTAGTTCCTCAGGAGGGACTTCATACATCTCAAAGCCGTCCTTGTACACTCGTAAAGGAGGAAAGAGGGCAGGAGAGTGCATCGACATAAGGACTGTGAAGCTCAAACGATGGGCTACAGCTGACCTTTAAGGCCATGTCTATTTTTTAAACTTTTCCACTCACATTTATGTAGTTGGTGAGAATTTTTGTGATTATTTGTTTTGGCTCATTCAGCTTGTGGAATTTAGAAAAACGAGGGTGGTCTGTACCCAAAACAATGTGACAATGAATGGGAACAATTTGAATGTAATTGTGTGACAATCCCTAAACCAATTTAGCTACAAAGACTGGGGTGAAATCTGACCCTCAGTCTGTCCATTCTATACTCCTCCCATCACATGGTCATATGTATGTAGGCGTAAGCTTCCAGTTATTTTTTATTAGGGTGTGAATTCCTTTTTAAAAAAAAAGGAAAACATAAGAATCTGTGAGTTTAATCAGCATGCTACTGATAACTTAATGAATCTGTGCATGGGTGTGTATGTGTGTATGGAGAGAGAGACAGACAGACAGAGAGAGGGGGGGGGAGGGAGGGAGGGAGGGAGGGAGAAAGAGAGAGAGAGAGGGAGGGAGGGAGACAGAGACAGAGACACAGAAAGAGACAGAGACACAGAGAGAGACAGAGAGATAGAGACAGAGACACATACACAGATATCTAAGTTAATAAACAACGAGGGATAGAAACCTTTAACAAAGAAAATAAGACTCCAAGGACAGTGGTAGGCTGACTACACACTCTTGCAGGGTCCTCTAAATAAAGACCTCGGTGATAGGAACAAGCACGACTAATGAGGAGAGGAGACTGTCCCTCTGCAGTGTAACCTTGGAGTGGAGTTTTGGCATTGCCCAGGGAATCAACACACCTGGACTAGTATGGCTGCCAGAACACTATATTTTTGATGGTCTCACACACTCCAGGTCTGTTTTGTCTTTGTCTTATTGTAAAAGGAGGGGAAAATATGAGTAAATTAAACAGATTCCTATGCCTTCAATGCACTAAATTACTTGTTGTTTGATATAAAGCACAGGCTGTGATGGTCTGACAGTGTGGGGATAAAAAGCTCTCCAGAAAGCCCAAACCTGCTACTCAGTGAGCTTCACTGAGTAGCAGACTGTGGGCCCTTGTCTGCTGGTGGAGGAAACACTCCCTCCTGGTAAGCTTCCTTCTCGGACATAGGTGAGCGGACCTCCCTGCCAATAACAACCCTCCAGACCCAAATGTGTTTTAAAAAAAAAAGATTGTTCCTTGCAGACCCTAACCACACAAAAGGTGTCCAAACCTGGCTCTTTAAAGAAAAACATATCAAAGGTGCCCTGGAGACAAGCCCTGGGAAGTGTCCTGGAGTGTCTTCTGCTGTTCAAGTGCCCTAGGCTTAAAAACCCAGAGGCTGGAAGGTTTGGGACACACTCCCCATTTCTCCCCATAGCTCTCTGTCCTTGTCTTTTTATTTTTAATTATTAAGCTTAGTGAATTAAAATCTAGTTGTTTGACTCGTGACTGTCTTTATTTTAATCAAGTGTGGTCTGGCCTTTCAGAAGCCAGAGGCCCCCTTCCCCCTCTGGAAAGGATGGGCACTCGCTCCCAGCCCAGAAGGCCTTCTTCTTCTCTATACGGGTTCTCAGGACTGAGCCTTCCTCAGCTAGCCTCCAGAAGACTGAAGAAAATTCTGTGACCGGATTCTCAGCCCAGCCTCCCGGAGGAAGGAAGCGACAGCAGATGAGTGGAGCTGGCTGTTCTTTCTGCTCTCTCTTTTCCATCGAGAACCACATGCCTTGCCTCCTCGGTGCTTCTCAAGAAACTCCTGTCATGAACACGATAAGACAAAGACCTATCCCAGCCAACCAGACTCATCCAAGGCCCTCAGGGTGTGAACTTCAGGTGAGAGTTAAGAAAGGAAAAGTATTTGAGTGTGGTCCTTGGTATCCAAAGAAGATTGCCAGCACTGAGACTGTGGCTTCTGTTCTTTGATCAGAGCCTCCCTGGATCCTAACCAATACTATAAGTTGGACTATCATCTGGGGATGGAATGGAATCTAGGTCCCTGGGAAGCTGCCTCAGTGAGCCTGGATGTAACATTTGGAAACGGCCCTTGAAAGTTCTTAGATTTTGACATTTAACAACAGCCTTCCAAGAACTAGTAATTTGGGGTTTCAAAGATCACACAGAAATAGAATTGTCTGACCTCAATCGCGATCCAATCAAAGACAAATTTTTCCTAACTACCACTGAGTTTTACATCAGTACTTGAAAAAAACTGCCTTACTGATTCAACATTTGTATAAAGCTCTCATGGTGTGATCATTTCCAAATCACCTATCCCTAGTCTTGAGGAAGGCTCAAGAGCGCACCTCCTCAGCGAGCCCTGTTGCTAATGGCGCCTGTGTGTGGAGAGAACCCATGAGAAAGGTATCCATCTGTCTTCTTTTCTGGAAGGACCACAGCTTAGAATCTGTGCCCAGGAGCTGCTACCTGTGCAGTAGCAATAACTCCTACACAAAGTAAAAGTTGGGACTGAAGAGATGGATCCACAGCTAAGAGCAGTTACTGTTCATTCAGAGGACCCAGGTTCATTTCCTAGCAGTCAAATGGTAGCTCACAACTGGCTATAACTCCAGTTTTAGGGTATCTGCACCCTCTCATATATATATACTCATAGACAAAACACAAATGCACATTAACAAACATTTTTTAAAGTAAAAGCCATTTGTTTTTTTGTTTGTATTGCCTAACCCTCCAGAGCCATTGAGAATTCTATTCTTTATCATCACTCATAGCCAAGGCTAAGGAAGTTGCTATCATCTACCATCTTGAATGCTACCCATGTGTAAGAAATTCTAGATGGGCTCAAGTTTTGTGTGTGTGTGTGTGTGTGTGTGTGTAACAATTTTTTTTGAGCTGAAGCAACTCTCATGGAGGAAAATGTAAAAAAAAAAAAAAAAAAGCTTTCAAGACCCCTGCCCACAGTTAGAGAAGCAATTGCTTGGAAGAGGAGACATCCACCTGTAGAGCTGCCTGCTAAGTGTGCAAGGACTCAGTGACACAGTTACCCATGATTCATCTGTAAGTAACCACTTATGCTCCTGTAAGTAACTTCCACAAACTCGCTGGATTGACAAGTTGTTCTTTAGTGGAATCATTTCTCCACTCCTCCATCAGCTCCCTAAATGGAGTGAATATACATTTGTTTAGAAAAGTCACCTAAGGCATGCTGCCATCATTTCCTACTCTGATGTCACGGGCTGAGTTAGCTATATGTCTCCACGGTAGCGCACAGGAACCCTGAAATGGAATATAACAGATTTCTGTGAAGAGAGAAAAGGAAGTATTCTGTACATGGCACCTGTGATGAGCAAAGCTCTTCTTCAGAATACTTAGGGCTATCTGCTCTTCAGCATATGTCTCTTGAGTCAGACCAGCCAGCCCTGAACAAAAGTGCACCCTTGCTGCTTTTCTAAGTAGTTTTCCACAAATTTCTCGATTCTCTGAATTTGAATAGTCTCACCTATTAAATAAAAGCAACAAAACCTTAGTTATCCAGGTTTTTTGTCATAATTAAAGTTTAAAGAAAGCACCATGCACACAAATCACAGTGAATGTGAGCAGATGCCATTTGCCAGTGTTAGCACAGGAGGAAGTGATCTTGCTTGGCAACAGGTCCTTCGTGTATAGCAGACACTGGGGTGTCTTCTGTGGCAGAAGTTGGGTTAGACACAGAAAATAATGTTTTTCACAGAAAGAAATGAGGCAACAAAAATGAATGGTGACCACAATGTTTCAAGATGCCTTCCATATGAAATCTCCAGGCGCTTTCTCTTGTTGCAAATGCTGTGTATTCTACAGTGAGAATTGTCTGTTGTAAGACTCCATGGCTCTTCCTTGCTCATCTTTTCCTTTTCACTTCCTCTGCTTCTTCATTACTTTGTTCCAGCGAGTCTTTGCATTTCCCGTGTCAATGAGACAATACATGAAGACTCTTTTGATGTTTGTTTATTCCAAGAAATAAGAAAAATCCTATGAGACAAAAGAAACATGTCCTTTGTTCTTCATGGTCGCTCCAGGCCAGTTTAGTGTTGGTCTGTAGAAGGAACAAGAACTTTTGAACAAGTGAACGAACGTGTCTAATCTTAAAATCTCTTTTTGATCTGAAAAGGCGAGGTCTGTATAAAGACAGAAATATTCAATTAAATAAATCATTAGGCTGAAACCAACAAAGGCACAGAAGGTGAAATTGACAGATTTGGCAGAAAATAGCCAATTGCTAACTGTGACTTGAAGTCTCTGAACCAAGCGTTTCTTGGTTCATTCCTAACCTTCAGCCTATATTTAAGGCAAATACATCCCCTCTAGCATTTTCAAGTAACTTAAGTAGAACATCAAAACCAAAAGATTACAAAAAAAAAAAAACTCAATTAACTTCTTGGATTGAACTTTGAGGGGCCCACATGGGCTATTGATGTATTGCTTGGATTCTTTTTCTGCAACTAAAACCCTCCAGGTAAAATAGAATTGAAACCACACTGTTATGACTATCACTCCCCTGGTCTCAGAGAAGTCACCTAAAAAAATGAGCACTGGACAGCAGCCTACCAAAAAAAGGCACAAGGGAAATGGCAAACAATATGAATCAAAGGCAGAACAGATGGCAGGAACAGCTGTGGCATGACCGCCACACTCGGAATATAGTGTCCCTTTTCCCCATGAAGAGGCTGTGTCACCTCATGCCACTCTGGCAGAGAGGCAGACCAGAGTTCACTATGTCCCTTAGAAGGTGCTCACTAGCTGCCCTTGGAAGTAAAGGTTTCTCCTTGGAGTGGCTTGTGTCCATATTGGTATATCTGCACTGGGAGTTCATAACTATTGTCTCTGTCCTTGCTTCCCACTCTTTCTCCTTCAAGAAATTGAAGTAAAATTGGATGTGCCAGCTAGGTGTGTTCAAAAGCCTGGGCACTTGGTTTTGCACAGATTCACAAAGCTTGTTTTTTTTTTTTTCAGAATAAATTTTATTAATTCTTTGATAATTTCATACATGTATTTTTATTACATTCACTGTCAACTCTTCCTATTAACTCCTTCCAGATCCAATCCCCAACTCCTCACTTCCTACCAACTTCTTGGTCTCTTTTTAAAAATATAAGCCACCAATTCCAATTTGCACTGCCACTATACTCATGAGTGTAGAGTCACCCACTGGAGCGTGGTCAAATTATCAGTGGCCCTTAAAGAAAATGGATTCTCTCTCCCTCTCTCTCTCTCTCTCTCTCTCTCTCTCTCTCTCTCTCTCTCTCTCTCTCTCTCTCTCTCCATTAGTACAATAGCTCCATAACTAGGAGTGGGAGCACTTTCTCTGGAATGTTGACTGCCTTGATCTTGTACAAGCTTTGAGTAGGCAATCAAAGTATGAAAGACAACTCACAAACTCTGAGTTCATGAGCATTACCATCTTACCATGTTCAGAAAATACTGCTTACTCCAGGCATCCCCGACCTCTGTCTGTGCAATCTTTCTGCTCCCTCTTCCAATGGGTATTCCACAAACACTTGTTCTCTGTACTTTGTCCACTTGGGAGCCTCTGTACATGTACACATATATGTATGCATACATATGCACACATAGTATAAATATTTTAAGTAATTTATAAGAAATAATGTTTCCCTATGGCTTTTTGGAAACAACATTAGTGTCATTTACTCTCCTCCTTCTCTCTTATAACCACAGATAAACATAACTATTATTCTCCATCAAAAAATCATTCTTTTATAACACATGAGGCTACTGTAAGGATGCACAATTTGTCAAAAGGCAGACAGTAAGTGACCTTGGGGTACCACACCCCAACTGATACATCTGCAGTGCAACCTCCACACCCAAGTCTGGGGAAAACCATGAAGGAGGGGGTTGAAAATTGTAATATCCAAAGGACAAGAAATCCTGCTGCTAAATAATGGTCCATGAAAAACACTAACAAAATGGTTGCCTGAAGAACAAGGTGAGCATAGCAATACCATTTGACATGCTAGTGTGGAGAGAAGAAATTCCAGATGGTCTCACACCTAGATGAAAAGCTATAGATCAGTGGCTGCTGAAAGAGAGAGAATCACTTTCCTCCAGAGATGAGCTCCTACATTGCTTGTCCAATTCCAACCAGTCAGCTTGGATACTTGTACATAGACTAATGCCTAATGAACTCAATAAATTGTGTGTGGAGAGCAATAAAATAAAAAGGATGTCATGAATTCAAGATGGAAGTGGGGACACTGGATTGAGTTGACAGGAGGAATTGGATTGAGGAAGAATAAGCAGGAAATGGTATAGACAAAGTGCTACTGGATGAAGTTCACAAAAAAATAATTTTACTCTCTCTAGTTCTTAAGAGATTCCTTTTATCCTCAATTATGTGCATTTATGTATGTAGCAGAGTGTGTGCACATGAGTGCATGTGCCCACAGAATCCAGAAAAGGGAGTCACATCCCATGGAGCTGCTGTTACAAGAAGCTGTGAGCCGCCTGACATAGGTGCTAGGAACTAAACTAGGATTCTCTGCAAAAGTAGTTTATGCTCTTAATCCCCAGCCACATGTCTAGCTATGCTACTTTTTTCTATATTGTTGTCTTAGTGTATGGTACAAGGGACTGCATATATTTAATAGATATTGTCAAATGAACCTTAAATTATCAACAGAAAAACCAGAGTGAGGTTTTTCAGGATTGGATGTCCTTTTTTGGTTTTTTGTTTGTTTGTTTATTTGTTTGTTTGTTTGGGGTTTTTTTGTTTGTTTGTTTGGTTGGTTTGGTTTGGTTTGGGGTGTTGTTGTTGTTGTTGTTGTTGTTGTTGTTGTTGTTGTTGTTGTTTCGAGACAGGGTTTCTCTGTGTAGCCCTGGCTGTCCTGGACTCACTTTGTAGACCAGGATGACCTCTAACTCACAGTGATCCACCAGTCTCCGCCTCCCAAGTGCTGGCGTTAAAGGTGTGCGCCACCATGGATGTCCTTAAAAAGACCTTGGTGAATACTACGAAGTTCTAACATGTAGGAGTCCAACACTTTGCCTAAGACCAGCAAGGATTCTCAGAAGAGGGCATTGTGGGAACACAGGAATATGCAAAGTACACAAGTAAGAAGGGAAAGTTAGAGAGTTTGGGGAAAGTGGATCTGACAGAAGTTTATCTGTTGGAACTTCTGTTATTGTACTACATGGTGTGTGGCGAAGAGAGGACAAGTGACTCAGATACTTTTTAAATTTTTTCTCATCTATTACATCCCTTCTGAAGTTTCCCCTCCCACCCCTCCTCCCAGTCCCTCCCCTGACTTCCCTTCTCCACCCAATCCACTCCTCCTCCATTTCACTTCAGAAGAGAACAGGCCTCCCAGAGATATCAACCAAACTCGGCATAACAAATTATAATAAGACTAGGCACAAACCCTCATATCAAGGCAGGACAAGACAACTCAGTAGGAGGAAAAGGGTCCCAAAAGCAGGCAGAAGAGGCAGAGACATCTCTCATCCCAACTTTTAGGAGTCCCACAAGAACACCAAGCTACACAGCCATGACATATATGCAGAGGACCTAGCTCAAACCCATGCAGGCTCCATGACTGTCATATCAGTCTCCATGAGCCCCTATGAGCCATGCTTAGTTGATTCTGTAGGCCATATTCTCTTTGTGCCTTGGCCCCTCTGGTTTCTGCAATCCTTCCTCCCCCTGTTCTTCAAGGTTCTCTGAGTTCTGCCTAGTTTGGCCATGGGTCTCTGCATCTGCTCCCACCAATTGCTGGATAAGCCTCTCTGATGGTGATTAGGGTAGGCTCTGGTTCATGGTGACTTGAGTACTTAAACTGAGTTGGTATCCATGAAAATATGCCAAGGACATGTCCCTGAGTATTCTGTGGTAACATGAGAGACAAGGAGCTTCATCTTCATGGCAGCTAAGACTCTTCCAGGAAAAGAAAAGAAGCCAACTATCTCCATGTGGTAGCTCTGTTGGTTCTCAGCATATTCCTTGGAACAAACAGCGGAGATGGGATACAGTCTATCAGGGTCTATCAGTC
Organism: Acomys minous; assembly: GCF_964271855.1. Lineage (NCBI taxonomy): Eukaryota > Metazoa > Chordata > Mammalia > Rodentia > Muridae > Acomys > Acomys minous. The sequence continues at coordinate 69,983,675 of NC_140500.1, forward strand.
TAATCCTCTGAACTATATTCACTGCATCTACTTATAAGTTTATGTATATAAATAAGTATCTATCTATATATCACTGCATAACCTCAAGCCCAGCCCAAGATCCTTCCTGGGCTTCATTTTATCTCAGAAGCCATTTTGCTGGAAGATCCCAATAGAATTCAGCTGGGTCCTTGAAAGAAAGTCAGCATTTTATACTTCTGCTATTCATCTCAGCATGACTCGGGGTTTCTTTCTCTTCATCTTTCCCTTTTTTTTTCTTTCTCTTCTTCTCTTTCTCTTCTTTTCTTTCCCCTTACTTTATCTTACTGTACCTTCTCCTCCCTTCTTTCTTCCTCCTCCTTCTTTTCTCTCTCCTTATGCTTTGCTCAGGTGGCATAGGTCTAATGGGTCAAACAGAACAGTAGTATGAGGAATGAAACGATTGGAGGCCAACAAATATTTACGTGACCTTGGAAACGTGCTTTTATTTCTCTGTATATTGTTTTGCATTTATCTATAAACTCCTAACTATGGCAGTGTACAATGTTTATTGAAAGTGTGCCTGTGTCTAGGAATGCAAACATCATGAGGCAGTTTACTTGTAAGTTAAATTTTGACTTTCTTTGAGTTCAGAAAGCCATAAAATTACTTGTTTTGGCATATATTTTCCTGTGCTAACTTTATAAGCCAAAGACTAGAATAAAGTTTATAGCTTATTTTCATTTCTAATCCCATTTTATTTTCTAAACCATTAGCAAACATCATCTCATGGACTCCAAAGATAATTCTTCTCCTTGCATCCATCTCATATACGAAGAACTATAACCAATGTGTTTCATCTCTTTAATTACACATGCAGATGTTGAGAATAACAATGCTGGCAATAAAATATTGTGGACTCTATCCACTGGCAAGTAATAATATTTTTTCAAATTATGATAAATAAAGAGAAATCTAAATGCACACAGATAGTGCATCAAAATAATGGAATGGTTTCTAATTCTCATTTCTTATTTGCATGTGATGATTTAGCAAACATAAAATTCTGGCTCCTAGATCCAATATACAAAGCACATTTTTGTGCAAATACTGTAGAAACACTTTATGGAGAAGCAGGGATGGGTGTCTAGTTGAGTCTTTATTACCCCATCTCAGAGGCTCTAATATATCCAGGGGGTTATGTTAGAACTAGAACTAAGGTAGTTTTGTTTTTCCTTGCTTACCCCTCCCAGGTGCAAAGGACTTATGCATTGTTCATCAAAAGACCAAGGTCCCCTCAACTGGGTAAAGGAGATCCCTGACTGTTGGCTCTGTTTCTTAACAATTAAACTTTATTATAAAACCCAACTAGCTTACACAAGAAGGAAAAAAGGTTAAAGGGACAAAAGAGTGAACCTTCCGGTATCCGTTCCACAAGACGGGTCTTTAGGTGTCTCTCTGGCCCACGTGCTGGTCCGGCCTGGTCGCTGCTCCCCATGCGCTCTCGCCCCGGGTTGAACTTGTTGTTCTCTCCTCCTGCCTGAGTCACATGGAAAGGGCAGTCTCCTTCTCCCATTGAGGGTCAATTAGGAAAACAATAGCCCAGGTGGGGTTCCCAGGTCTGCTTTCTGAATTCCAAGCCCAGGAAGGCTCCACTCAAGCTGTCACAAGGTATTCATGGGTTGCTCCAAGGGTAAAGCCCGCCAAGACTGCTGCCACCTGTGACAAAGCTTAATCTTTCCCACACCTGACCCTTCACTTAATCTTCTTTTGCCATTTACCTACCAATGTCTAAATTCTGGCCTGAGACATTCACACTTTTCCCCTATCTAAAACCTGCTCTTGATAAATTATGAACCTCAATTAAAAGAGTTCACGGTTGGGAAGATACCTCAGGCTGTAAAGTGTTTGCCTTGCTAGCATAAATGCCTCAATCCAAAGAATGAGTGTTAAGGCTGTTTGTGGTGGGATTCATCTAATGTCTCAGTGATGAGGGAGAGATGAGGCAGACCTAGGTGGTTCCCTGGAAGCTCCTGGCCTGCCTGGTGATGCTCTTGGCCAATGAGAAACCCTCTCTGAGACAAAACATAGAGGGCACCTGAGGACCAACAGGTTATCCTATGCCCCCACATATGCACAATGTACTTGTGCATTCTCTCCCCCCCCCCCTCTCTCTCTCTCTCTCTCTCTCTCTCTCTCCACCAAATGCACCCATTAATTTCTTTACGCTATTCACATTGTCAACTGAGCCTACATGTAAAAAATATATTGTTTTGTTCATTTTCATCTTTAAGTTTTATTTTATATCCCAGGCATGGTGATGCACCCCATTTAATCCCAGCACTTAAAAAGCTGAAACAGCCAGATTTCTATGAGTTCAAGGCCAAACTAGTCTACATAGATATCCCAGGACATCCAAGGCTGTATGGTGGAACTCTATCTCAAAAGAAGTTTTATTTTTTCATAGTGTGAGGGTAAGTGGTTTGCTTACCTCTTTCCCTGGGCTAAGTTGAGGGGTTGGTGAATGAAAAAATGAGGACAGATTAAGAGGATGGAGAAGAGGAAGAGTGAAATATGGGTTACAGGGTTGGTTGGAGCTGTGACTCCCTGCCCCCCACATGGCTGTGCTTGCTGTCACTTGGCTCCTCTGAGCTTATTTTGCATGTAAGAACAAATGCCTCTGTTGGACTACAGTCCACAGAAAAACACTCACTAAATAACATGTCTGATGTCTGCATATCAGGAAAGAGAAGAATTTGGGGAGACATCATAGAAATAATGTCACAATTATAAGTATATCGCCACTGCATTAGAAAGGAAAGATGGCTATATAAAAGCATTTATCTGACAGCCACACAGATAAATGTTTTACAAAAGTTTTACATAACTGCAAGGTACCAAATTTACATCATTATTGGACATTGTGAGATGTGTTTTCTTTTCCTAAATGCCTCTTAATAAGCCATTGCAGGTCTATTTTTCCGTCTCCATTGTCCTCTCCAATAGACCATCTGTTAGAAAGACAGAGTAGGAAGTGCAGGTTTGCTGGCCACAGATGAGCTCTGGCTTCCCTCACATCAGCCAAGTGACCTTGAGCCACTTTGTATTCTGCTAGACTTTCTGCTTTGCAGTACACATAGAAAAGTGGCCAGTGAGGACTGGGGAAGGTGAAGTGTGTGCATGTGTGCACATGTATGTGTAACTGCTAATTAATTAGTTAGTTAGAGATGCTGTAGTTGTAGTACAGACACCACTGTAAGAGCAGAGGAAGAGGAATGATTTATTGTGCTGGGAGGTGGACATCAATGAGTCAGGAAACTTTAGAAAGAATCTGTGAGGGAGATGATATCTCTTACACATTGCCTATCATTAAGCAATGGTAGGCAAACAAGCCATTCACTTGAAAAGAAACTAGAGATGCTTCTAGAACTTAGTACATAGAACCTAGAACTGGTGATCAATGTCTTTCAGTGCTCTGGACAGTCCCCCACAACAAATACTTACCTACACTAAAACGATAAAGCCAAAATTTACATGAATGCTATCAAAGTTCAAAGAAGTACTGTCTCACAACTGAAGGCCACCACTGGCTGCCCATAAGTATATATTCTATTTTCTCTTCCGTGCTGGATCCTCCTCTCTTCCCTAGCCCCTCACTCTAAGCCTAACCTCTGCAGTCATATGGATTACAGAATGTCTACCAAAGGCTTAAAAGCTAACACCCACACATATGAGAATACTTACACTATTTGTCTTTTGGGGTCTGACTTATTTCACTTGGGGTGATTTTTTTCTAACTCTATCCAATTAAACGGAAAATTTAAATATATTTAATTCTGTCTCTAGTGTGGTCCGCTGTGTTGCATAATGACACACTGCAGAACTAACTAGAAGTGACAGTAATAGTGACAAGATGCATGTGATGGTTGGTCTTCGCTTTCACCTTGATTGTATCTGGAGTCAACTAACGACAGGCGACTGGGACTTCAGTGAGAAAATTTTTGCAACACTATTTATTTATTTATTTACTCACTTATTTGTTTGATAGATATTTATTTTCTGCTCACACATGAAATTGGCTTCTCCAGTTATTGGCCCAACATATATTAGTGAGCTCTAGGGAAATGCAACAATTGTTTGTTGATGTCGCCCAGTTAGATGCTGGATAAAATACTTCCCTCCATTCTCTGTCCAAACTCTCATGTCACATCATCTCCATAGCCTGGGGAAAGGACTGGTGGTTTTACTACATAGTGTTTGGAGCTGATCCGCCCTCCTGACCTCATCTAGCAGCCAAAGCTCTTCTGAACCATCTCAACACTTTGATCCCAGGAATGACATGGCAGCAAGTCAAGATGTGTCTTTGTGAAAATGTGCTGGCACACTGTAGCCAAGAGATTTTCAGCATCACCATTTTACTGGTTAGTAGTATTTCAATGACTTTGTTTACTTATTTTTAATTTATATGTTCACCTTACATACCAATCACAGCCCTCCTTCCTCCCAGTCCCTGTTACCCATCCTTTCCCCTCCTCATCTCCCATTTTTCATCCATTTCTCCTCAGAAAAGGAGAGCCCCCAGCAGCCCATCCCACAGATCAAGTTTCAACAGGACTGAATGCATCCTTTTCTCCTGTGGCCAGGCAAGGTCCCTCCATTTGGGGGAAGTCAACAAAGTTCATGCCATAGATAGCAACTGCTCAACTTACTATGGGACTCACGTGAAGATCAAACTCCCCATCAGTTACGCATGTGTAGGGGGCCTATGTCCAGTCCATGCATGCTCTTTGGTTGATGTTTCTGACTCTGTAAGCCCCCATGGGTCTGGGATGTTGACTCTGTTGGTCTTCTTGTGGTGTTCTTGTCCCCTCCAGGTCCTTCTATCCTTCCTCCCCACCCCCACCCCAACCCCACGCACACTCAATATCTTTTCTTTTTTTAATATATTTTAATTTATTCATATTACATCTCAATTGTTATCCTACCCCTTGTATCCTCCCATTCCTCCCTCCCTCCCATTTTCCCCTTACTCCCGTCCCCTATGACTGTGACTGAGGGGGACCTCCTCTCCCTATACATGCTCATAGGGTATCAAGTCTCTTCTTGGTAGCCTGCTCAGAGGAAGGATAGCAGGCTATCAATGACTTTTCTTAAGTGTCCACAAACTGTGTGGTATGTGAGAGCCTGTCCGTTATTCAGCCTAATATGCTCTTGCACTCATTTAGACTGATTTTCCTCCTTATTTCACCATCACACACCACTGTTAGGTTGGTGGCTAATGAAATCCCGGGGCTTTTCTTTCTGTCCTGGTTCAACAACACTGACAATGCCAGAATTTTGCCCAAAGATCAACTGTAGTATACAGGAACAGCAGCAAGAAGGATGCAGTAACAGACTCACTTTGTCCTTGCCTCAGTGGATTCTAGAACTCTGGCCAAACAGAAGTCTAAGGTACAGAAGGTTAGGCCACCAAGATGATGCTTCACCAGGCTCAGGCAAGAGATAATGGTGTATCAACCGAGATAGTCATATTCACCAGGCTTTAGCTTATGATATGTGGAACTATAACTCATTTGATCAGTGAAAACATGAACGTCAATCTACATATATGTTCACACATACACACACACACACACACACACACACACACACACACACATGCACACACGGCCTTAATGGTCTCCTGTTCTTGAAATGGGAGGGAGGGAGGAACGAGAGGACACAAGGGAAGGGATAACCATTGGGATGTAACAACAATAAATTAATAAAATAAAATTAAAAAAACAAAAAAGAAAACAAAACAAAAAACAACAAATTTCCCTGCAATTTTTATGCTCCTTCCTTCATGGTCCTTTGAGGTAAGCTCACATTGGATTCTATTAGTTAAAAAGAAAAGAGTCCTAAATCATACCAAATCACAATGGTCAAAAAGATCCATTTATGCTATGAACAACAATGCATTGACATTCATAAAGCCAAATATGACAGGCATCCAAGAAATTGACAGAAACTTAATTGTGGTGGAAACTTTAATATTTGTTGCTCCACACTTGACTGATAAAGAAGAACAAACACAGAAGGACGTGTGTTGTGAATACTAAAACTAATAAGCTTTAATATTGGGGTATGTTTCATACTGTGTGTTCTGGGTAGTCACTCTTCTTTTTAACATATTTTTGAGAGATTATAGCCCTTTGAAAGCATGCTAAGATGTAGTTTTTCCTGCAGTCCTGCAGGTTATAAATAAAGGTTATGCATTTGCTGAGTGGACAAATAATCTTTGAACTTGTAACAAATGCATACTCAATTATAGAGTGCATTAAGGTTTATAATGGGAAAGCACACAGCGTGGGAGGCACAGATTCCCTGTAGATCAGGTGGTCTGGAAAAATCTCTCCTCAGACAAAAGGTTATGTAACCACAGTAAGCAAGTTGGAAAGGGGGTTGTGGTCACATGGGGGAAGAAGACAGGTCCCAATCCTACAATATATCTAGGCATTGTTTTTGTCCTAAGAATAGAAATAAACAGAACGTATTCCATGACTTGGAGAAGAGACTCAAGCTACCTCGCTTTTTATATCACCTGAGTAACAGTCAGCAATTGATTTCAAAAGAGTAAGAGTCAGAGCGGGTCTCAGAGAGCAATACCAGTGAACCGAAGGGAAGAATGTGGATACTCGGGGGTGGGGGGAGATGGGAGTCATAGCTTTCAAAAAACATGTTGATAAGATATTTTTCCTGACATTTGATAGAATTTGGTAATAAATTAGAGTAGTATAAGAAAGGGAACAATTGCAAACGCCTTTGAGAGAAATAAATGTTTTATTGAAAACGTTGAGGAGCATTTACAAAACATGTATCTGATACTTAGTCAATAAACTATCCCACTCAGAAATGCATATGCTGTTGCCTCTATCATTCAATAAAATAAAAGCAAAAATAAATGACCACATGGATATTAAAAAGTAAAAAGCCACAATAAAACAAGGACTTTTACTGCCTTAAATAATAACTCTTGAACCAATGAAGAAATCCACAGTGAAGTTATATATTAGTAGATAAGAAATAGTATGAATCAATTTCAATAAAGTACACAGTAAAAGTCATGTTGGAGACAATATCATAAACATAAATGACTTCATTAGTAAGCCAAAAGCAAGGAAATAAATTAAATTGTGCTTTAAGTTCAAATTATAGGAAGAACAAAAATAAAACTGTATATAAAGCAATAGAGGAAAAACTGAGAACACAAGTAAAAATAATATAAGGCCCAGAGTAGAGGAAATTACCCTGGAGAAAGAGATGAAGTGAGTGGCCCTCTGAAAGCAAAATTTCTCTCAAACTAAGCAAAAACGATATAACATCAAATTAAACACAATAAAGAAAAATAGAAATATTTAGTATTAAGAATTGCTGAGTCTCATCCTGGTGTGGTGATGCACACCTGTAATCCCAAAACTTGGAAGGAGAAAGGACAAGGAGCAGGAACTCAGCGTCATCTTCAGTTACCTAAGTGAATTGGAGACAAGCCTGAGCTAAGGAAGACCAAGTCTCCAAAAAACTTGCTCACCTTGCTGAGAAACTTAGTCAATGAGAATAGTGTGTAGATCATACAGGAGTCCAATTTTCTACCAAGTGACCCATACTAAGGATTCTAATACTGACTTCATGAAAGAAAGGCCTCAGATTATTAACTTGCAGATAAAATAAACATAATAGATGCAGAAGTTTCCGAAAAAAATACTTATCATTCATTCCTTATCCCATAGAACAGAGTGATTCACAGAATTAAATAGGTGTGTTATGCACTCCCAACTGTCCATTTAAACCCCTAAGTCTTGATTCCATGCTTATTAAGATGTGGAGCCTACGAGAGAAAAATGGATCATAGGAGAGGATCCTATACCAGAACTAGTGTCTTGTATTGAGGTTCTCTGGAAGAATAGAACAGACAGGGTAGATACTGAGGGGTTATTAGATTGGCTTACAGGATATGATCACAGTATCCCAACAATGGCTGTCTCACACCCTAGAAGCCAAAACCCCAGAAGTTTCTCAGCCCCAGAAGGCTGAAATCTTCAGTAGTCGCAATCTGGTGTCAGAGGCACAGAGGATTCCTGTAGAGTGGCTGGTCTTCCGTCAACACAGCGAGCCTGAAGAAGGAGGTTCTAAATATCAGCGAAAAAAAAAAAACAGCACTGACGTCAGGGTAAGTAAACATGCCAGCAGAGTGAAGGCAAGCAGGCAGAAAACAAAAGCCTTCCTTTTTCCATGTCCTTTTACCTGAGCTGCTACCAGAGGGACCATCTACAGATGGGGGGAGGGGTCTTCCTGCAACCCTCACCACAGATGTGCCCACGGGCCACGCTAATCCTTCTCTGTGAAGTTGATGTAGCTAACCCTTCAGGGAGGCTCTCTCCCCAGGAGATTCTAAGTCATTACACATGAATAATTAGAACTAACCAGTACAGTGTTCTTACCAAAGAAAGAGAGCTAGCTTCCTCTTTTCCACCATGAGAGAGGCAACGAGTCAGCAATCTACATTCAAGCAGAAGCCCAAACTCAGTGGCTAACTGAAAATGCTGGCAATCCGGCCTTGGATTTCTAGCCTTTATAGCTGGAAAAAGAAATGCTTACCATTTGTAAGCCACCTAGCAGCCCCAACAAGGATGGCTATGATTTTTATCATCATCAACATAGATGCTCATACATACTGACCCCTAATGATTGCTTAACACTGCACAGGGCACATTAAAGGCTCCCTTGGGAGTGTCTTATAGAATTTTCAAAAATATCTCAATACATGCAGGCAGAGTCAATGGCCAAACTCTGTCAAGACAAGGTAAGCAAGTCCTCAACAGTTCCTGCCTTACAAATATGTCTGTCAGATATATTGGGCCATAATGCTGAAGATGATGCTCCAATGTTATATAGAGTTTTGGGTGACTGTTCAGGCAGCAAACTGTCCTGTCATCTTCTCATTTGGAAAGCCGCTAACCTGCACTCCTGGCATACTCAGGTAATCAATTTTATTTCTTCTCAAATCCCTGATGAGGTTGAAGACCAGATAATTTAGTTTTACAATTAAGCTTAGTAGTTTAGGGGTTAAGCTGCTTTTAAGTCTAGATAGATGTTTTAAGTTAATAGAGATGAGTTATGATAGATATTGATTTTCAATCAGAATTTTAGATGCACCAAGACAAGAAAGATGTTCTTCAAGGCTGCCAAATATAAATAACCAAAACACTAAGAATGTAACATTTATATAATTCCTGATTGTTTCATGGTTCTTCTTGCTATAGGTGGTTTATTGTATATGTGTGTGATAATATAAACATATATGTAAAAATGATTTAAATGTAATTTTAAAATCCCAATACAAAGGATTCTATTATCCATATTTTGTTATCAGCCAGAAAGCACAAAAGAACTTTTAAACAAACACCAAAACACACTGGTTTTTGAATGCTATTATTATAGTGATGGTGTCAATTCTCCCCCAAATTAATGTACAGTATTAATAAAAACATAATCAATCCCAATGTAATCTAAACTTACCACAGCATGACATTTCCTGAGGAGAACTAAATAGAGGTGTCTGATTCCCAGACAGGGATCTGATTTACAAGCCAAAGAAATGATTCCATCAAAGATTACCAGGACAACCCAGTGAGTTCACTGTGGTTAGGTATAGGAGCTTATACAAAGGGTTGGGTTACTTATAGGAACCTGGATGAGACAGCTGCATCTGCATCTCTAAGATGTTTCCCAGCATGGGAACAACTCAGTCCCTCTTGCAACTCTGGGTCTCCCTGCCCAACTTGCAGATGCCTCCACCTGAGAAACCTCTTCTGCTCTGCACTGCAAATCACTCTACCAGAGAATCCTTTTCTCCCCTGCGTGGCAGGTGTTCTACCAGAGAGGTCTCTTTGCCCTGAAATTGGTATTAGATGTAGAACCTTGGTGATGGTTTGCATGACATTTATAACATCTGGGTGTTGCCGACTAGTTCCATTAATTCTCTGAGCCTCATAAGCCTCCCTCTCAGAAAGAATGTTTCAAAACAGGGATCATAGCTGGACCACACTTACCCAAGGATATTTTTACTCTCCCCCCTGCCTTGGGGAAAAATGATGGACGAATAAATCCAATATTTTTTAATTTAAAAAAAGCTAAAGAAATGTTTCTCCAACAAATATTAAAACAATTCTGAAAGCTAGAGAAGAGCTAACCCAGAAAATATCACTCCGGGACAAAACAGATGTTAGGATATGATAAGAAGTTATTTCAGATCAGTGGAGAAATTATGAATTATTCAGGAAACAGTACTAGGGCAATTGGCTTCATGATCTGAAATTCAAAGGAGCATGGATGACTGACCAAATGGATAAATACATTACCGTATTCTACTGCCTTTCTTTGTACTGGTTGGCTACCCTTGAAGTAGAGAGTTTTCTGAGACAGCAGCTGGCAGAGTAAAATTATTACACATGTAGTTGCTTTAGTCTGCTTGTGTCATTTCCTTTCTGAGGTGAAAGAAGGAAAGAAGTGTGGAAATTCCAGTGCCGCATACAGTCTGGCTCACTTTCCTTCTGGGAGTGCCTGAGCACTGGAAGTTTGTTAAATATCTGTTGGTATATGCCATTGGTAGCACAACACAGATGAGGCCAGTGATGAAGGGCAGAAGTTATGATTGCCAAGAACATATCCATAAAATGGCAAATCAAGGGAAATGGTTAGCAAGGGAAATCTTGTGCAGCAAAGGGGCTTGAAACTATTGTAGGGTTTTCTGTTTAAAGAAAAAAGAATGAGAGGGCAAACTCAGGGGAAAGATAGAGGAGACAATAAATTAATAAGTGGAGAGATAGAGTGCATCTGAGATGGAAGAGGAGTTGGTTCAGGGAAAGGATGGAGGACAGTAGGACACTGTGTGGAAGGGTAAAAGGCATGTGACAACAAGGCACAGGAACTGCACATGAGAGGAGGCAGCAAACACTTGTAAGCAAGTGAGTGACCCAGAAACACAGCTCAGTATTAAAGGAAGATGCTCCTGTCAGGAGGACAGAAGCTGAGAGAGAGAAATTAAATCAAGGGTCTGACGTGAAGGCTAACACCATAATCCAGATGTGATGTGACAAGAAGCAAGCAAAACTGATAAGGGTGACAAAGTATGAAGTGGCCATCTCTACAGCAGGCTGGTGTTGCGTTACAGTCACCTTGAATGCCCAGGGGCAGCACCAAGTGTAAGATCTAGTTAGCACCCAGTAGACAGAGCACTCCTGCTACTAGTGTTTCAAGCCAGCTAGACCCAAATAAAGAAAAACACTGGTGGAGAGTGTCTTTCACTTTTTCCTGGAGATGGTCTTCATTTTATTCATCATCTTAGTCATTATGTAACTCAATCTCTGTTTACATGTCTATTAAAAAGACAAATGTTACCTGGGTGTTTCAATCCCAAGAAAGTCAAAAGTCTTAGGTTGGAGTTTGTCCGTGCGTGCGTGCGTGCGTGCGTGCGTGCGTGCGTGTGTGCAGTGTGGTGTGTTTATAAAAGAAGGCAGTTTGGGAAACCAGAAATAAATTAGCCCTAAGCTCTCATCGGTTCTAACACTGCACATCTGGGCAACGTGATAACTTCCCTGAATATCAGAGACACTACTTCCTACTTTCCAGAAATACTATGAACTTCAAAGACATGTCACATGGATTAGCATGCCAGCCTAGCGCTAAATACATAAAAGATAAAGAGGTATCTTTAGCAATTGTGAACACGGTGCCTTAGAATATCAAGACACTGGTTGTAAAACAGTAATATTTGCTTTTCTTCTTGAAATTCAACAGCCCTTATGACAAATCACACAAACAATTGATTTCTGCCCCCCCCCCTTAATATAGTACAACTGAAGTCATCTTCTCTTATGAAGTAAACTCTCTGTCTCCAAGAGCGGCAGTACTGAGTGCAACCTCTCTCTGGACAGTTTGATGAAATGGTTTGCTGTAATTAGTTTTCCCCAAGGAAAAAATGAATAAAAGCCTCTCGCTGGGTGTCAGGACTCTGTCGCTTCTTCAGGCTCCTGAAATTCCATTATTTATTCTGTGTATGTGGATGGTAAACGGGAGCGTCTCGTCCACAGTTTCCCCAGGCTGCCTTCAAACCAGCTTAGTAACAGGACCAGGAGTGTGAGTAGGTTTCCAACTGTTAAGAGCACTTTTCGAATTTCTCATGTTGACATTCTCAAAACAAATTTGTCTCCTTGACTCTTTGGCTCACTGCCACCTCTGAAAGGGGAATCCCAATCTAACAAGAGGAAAAGGGAACTGTCCCCTGTACTCTTCTATGAAGATACATTGCCGCCTCAGTATAGGGACACATAAATACTTGCTAAGTACCCCTTGCATGGGTGCACAGTCTAGACTGGGCTCTAAACAGAATTCAGAGATGTGTGTTGTCTTTTTGTTGAGAAAATGGAGTTTATTGTGGAATATTGAGACTTATTATAAGAAATAAAGTCAATCAAAGGTACGCAAAGTGGAGACACAACGGGTGGCATCAGTTCAGGAGAGAAAAACAGTGTCGAGATCTAAACAAGTGGCATAGCTTGTCTCCAGACACTAGCAGTTTAAAAAAACAAAACAAAAAACAAAAACAAAACAACAAAACTCCCAGTATCCAGGGGTTTAATCCAAGCCAACTGAATTGTACTCTCTGGTAATGAGACTCAACCATTAACAGTTTTTTTTTTAAATATACCAGAAGTTGATTGCAATATGTAGATAAGACTGAGAATCACCAATATAGATGCAAAGGGCTAGAAATCAGTAGATGAAGGGAAGCTGAACGGCCGTGGAGACAATCCTGCCTGTGAGTACTGGATGCACTTCATGAAGCTAACAGTAAAGAGATGTTCCGAGGCTAACCCGCAGAGGAGCTCTGCTGGCTGAGAGAGACCTGCAGGCGTCATGACACTCGCAGTTACCAGCATGGATGCCAGACTGCTAGCGGATTCCGAGTGTTGCAGGCACAGGTGGCCTCAGCTGGGGAATCTAAGCTGCAGCTCACTCTCACTGTGCTCAAGTGAAGCCGGAAGCACAGCAGGAACCTGGTGTTGAACACGGGTGGGAGGGAGAGAGAGGAAAGGTGGAAGAAGTAAGATCTCAAGGGAGGCCCGGAGCCTGAGCGCTGTCTAGTTCCCTGGTGATCAAAAGCAGGTCGAGAGAGAACTCGCAGCCGCAGGGAAGGTGATGCTCACCCTAGCATGAAAGAGGAGAGGAGCAAGGCACCACAGCAATTCACCTGACCACTACAGCTGTCACCTTCCTGCTACTGGAAACATCTGTCTCCTCGGTCAGAAAGCCTAGGGTGGAACAAATGTTGGCGATAGCACATAAACTTAAGGTTATATGTTGTATGATTTAGCAATTTACTGTACTGGTGGATATAGCAGCACATATTTGCTGGGCAGTGAGAAATTTTGTAAACGGAAATATTTACTTTTTTGTTTAAAACTAAAGTAAATCATTCAGTGCTATATAATGTGTAGTCTATATTGGTATACATAAAATAAAGCAGGGTTTTAATGTTGGCAATAAAAAAGAAAAGGAACAAATAGTAAAAGTCTAGCCTCACACTATGTGCCCTATACGGAAATGAAGGACAGAAGAGTGGGCACCACTATTCATCAATATATAATTACAGTGGTATGTTCTCATGAGGAGGAGCACATAGGATTCATAATAAGCACATCTGTTTACATAGATGCAGATATAGAGAAAATACATTTCAAAGACAAGTTTAAATGAGGTATTGCTGTGATCCTAAGACATTTATAAAAAGAATAAAATTAAAACAATTTATAGATAAATAAAACCACTGTGGAAGAATTAAATGAAAATGCAAGCTAAAGTAACATATACAGCATATAGTGATTATATAGTTGAATAATTTGATTAAATAATGTTGAGCTGTACATACTACAAGTTGCTAGTGTAGTCTGAAATATTTTATGTGCCTGGCCCTTTTAAATGACCCTGTGCCCTTCAGGGTCAGTTGACTTCTGGGAACAAGAGAAGATATAAAAAGCCAGCAGAGGCTGAGACCAGAACAAAGCAGTAGGATTGGGGAGTAGGCAGGAGTAGAATCCGGGAGACAGAAAAGTAGGGTCAGAGAAGAGAGTTGATGCCAGAAGAAAGACTGGGTAGGGCTAGAGAGAAAAAGAAAGAAGACTGGGCAGAGTGACAATAAGAGACAGTTGAGAGTGAATTGAGCTAGCAGGGTGAGAAGAGAAGACAGTTGATGACAGTTGAGCCAGGAGAAGCGGAGCCAGAGAAGATGTTGTTAAGAGACAGTTGGGAAAAGAACCCATAAAGTATCTAAAGAAAAAATAAAGGTTAAAAGCTACACTTGAGCACAGTGTTTCAGAGGGAAGGGAGGAAGGCATCAGTGTGTCTGCTGCAGGGAGAGGGGCAGGATGTTGCAGGAGAGTTGGGCAGGGCCGAGGTTGGGAACCCAGGGTGAAGGGGAAGCACAGCATGTGCAAGAGTTCAGAAATGCACGTTTTCGAGTAGTTTAGTTTACATCAGCAGCAAAAAAGAAGCTCAGCAGGCATGGATGTGGAAAACACTAAGGAGAGAAGGAGGAAACAAAGGAGAGAGGGACAGAAGGAGAGAGGGAGGGAATGAGGGAGGGAGGGAGGGAGGGAGGGAGGGAGGGAGGGAGGGAGGGAGGGAGGGAGGGAGGGAGGGAGGGAGGGAGGGAGGGAGGGAGGGAGACAAGCTGAACTTGGGTTTAAATGTGGTCCAGACTCTTTAGAGAACCTCAGTGGCCTTTCTCATGAACGTGACATGGAACCACAGCAGGTTTTAGATGAGGAGGAAAGCACCACCCAGCCTGCCTTTTAGAAAGATAACCAGCTGAAGGATTAAATGTGGAGTTGGAGTGAGAAGACTAGAGATGGAGACACTGGTTATAAGACTGGGCACTGTATGCTTGTGCATGTGCTTGGGCATGTGCGTGTGTGTGTGTGCACATGCACGATTACATGTATGTATTACAAACTTCCATGCACGTTGGATACTGTACGCATACATGTGCTCACACACCTGCAGCCAAAGGACATCTTCAGGCACACGTCCTCAGGTTCCACCATCTTGGTTTTTGAAACAGGGTACTCATTGGCCTAGCAGTTTTCAGCAGGCTAACCTGGATGTCCAGTGATTCCAGGGATGTGCCTATCTCTACCTACTGAGGTGGAATTACAGGCAAGTTCTACCACACTCAGCATTTTTCGTGGGTTCTCAAACTCAGGTCCTTGTGTTTGCAAAGCAAGCATTTCACCAACTGAGCTATCCAGGCCCACCTTCTCCAGGCTGTTCGGTAATATTTCTAGCTCCCCAATAGAAGTCTATAAACCACTTGGGCTGGTGTGCTGGGCATGATTAACCTGTGGCCCATGTGTCCTATGTGTCCCAGTATAGCTATAAATGTGACTCAGATGACATCATGTCACACTATTAAAATGTTAGACACACTTTCCAGAGAAGGAGCTTATTTGTTTTGCATTTCTATGCCTAAATATGAGCCATAGTCAAAATCCTTTGAAAGCTATGATAGCAGGGACAGCCTACACCATGGCTGAGATTCAAGACTAACAGCAGCAGCTTATTGGCTCGTCTGTGGCCTCTGGAGCTATTCCCAGCACCCAGTTCTTTGTCTATAGCTTGTGGACCTCACTGCTCTGGTCTGAATCACCTGATCCTTCTCCCCCTTACTTCCAGTTGACTTGAATCTAAGACCCTTCCAGAAAATCAGAGTCCAGCTCACACTCCGGTGTGCACACTGTTTAGCAGCAGCATGTGTCCTACCTGTCTCTCCGTCTGTAGCCTCCCTATGGCTATTGCTTTTTCTGCATTCTAAACACTAGTGGATCCTTAACAATTGTTCTAAAGTTAAGCAAGAATTTGTTTTAAGCAGGCGTGCACATAAAAGATTTCCTCATAGGGATAAATCTATGCTCTGGAAACAAGATTGTTCCCCCACATAATGAGGACTACAGGGGAAGAGCCATTTGGGTCCAGAGGAAGAAAAGAAGGGAATACAGTCTTGGATGTGCATTGGGGGCCTTGCAAGCAGGTACAAGGAACAGGATGGTCTGAGAAAGCTGGACAGGCTCTGGGCTGTAAATGGCACTGAGCAAACTGGTATATGACTTTGTCAGTTTTCTCAACACTGTGACAAAATACCTCACTAGAGCAACTCAAGGAAGTCAGAGCTTGTTTTAACTTGATGTTTGATTATACAACCAACCAAAGCAAGGGACCTGGGAATGAGGAAGCATGAGGCAGCTAGCTGCATCGTGTCCGTCGTCAGGAAGCAAGGAGAGATAACTACTAATGTTTAGCTTTCTTTCTCCCCTTTTCAAAAGAAAGGTGTAATATCAAATTTATTATGATAAAGCTTTAAGAGGTAGAATAGATAAAATCATAAATTGTAATATAAAAATTTAGTGTTAGAATGAATTTCTTGAATACTTGAGATTTTTCAATTGAATACTAATAGCTAATAAATTGATGAAAAAGAATACTGGATTTGAAAGTGATAGTATTGTGCCCAGTTGACATTTACAGACAGATCTCGACCTTTATAATTCTTTTGATATATCCTCTTTCCCCCCACTCTGTGGAGTCCACATTTAAAATGAGTCTTCCTACCATGATTAACCTCATATATAAATTCCATCACAAACATCTCCCAGGTTTGTCAAGATTCCCTCAAGTTGACGATTAATATTAGCCATCACGGGAGTTCTGGAATGATTTAGAGCAAGGGGACAATTAACTTGGTATGCAAGTTTTGGATGGATATGAGCTCCCAGCTGATGGCTTTATATTAAAAAAAAAAGACACACTGCCAAATAAGTTGTTTGCAACCTATAAAGATTAAATAGCCCTCAGAGAGGCAAAATATCAGGAAGACAGAAAATAAAACAATATTGCAAATATGCCAGGACCTTTAAGACCTATAGAAAGCACCCATTTCCTACTTATTCCAATGCATGTCACCATCTCCCCACTTCCTGTAGATCCCATTAACCTGTTGGACACCTTATAAATAGTTCTTTCACAAGGATGTGGCATCACATGCCTATAATCCAACACTTGGGAGGTAGAGGCAGAAAGATTGGTAATTCAAGGCAGCCTCTCCTGCAAAGCTGGCTCAAGGCTTGGCCAGTATTAAGCATCCTTTCCTGAACTGATATATGACAGATAGATAGATAGATAGATAGATAGATAGATAGATAGATAGATAGATAGATGACAGATACATAGACAGACAGACAGACAGAGAGACCTACCGACCGACAGATGAGCCTTACATTAAGCTTTCCAACTAGCTCTTTGAATGGTCATCTCATTCTCACCAGATCCTATATTACAACTGCTAACCTCTCTTTTGCCCTGGGCCACATAAATATCCCACTGTAGCACATTTCTTGTGTCATAAAATTCTCTTTACAGAACAAGTAATTCTTGGCACCACAGAGCAATCTTTTCATTTAGAATGATATTTCTACTGTTTATTAAAACTAGTTATGAAAAGAGCAGTCATCCATAACTAATTTGCCAACATTTTCAGTGCATCTCCTCGATCTCATTTCTAAATGCCTCAAGGGTCAACTCCATAATCAAAACTAATGTTCTCTGATTAAGGATACGAAGCTCCCCCACCGCTCAGCAACCACCCTGGGGTTCCAATCCTGTGTGGAATTCTCTTTTCTTTCTTCCAGCAGTGTGTTGAATATTCTCCAGGCAAAGCAGAGGGGACCACAAGGAGAGCAGACCCCCACAGGGACTCCAAGTCCATGAATTGGATCTTCCCTCATGAGCTTCAGCCTCACCCAGCTGTTTTCAGTCCTCACCTCAAAGAGACGAATACCTGTTTCAGTTTTAGCAGACTGTCCCTTCCCCCGCCCCCTGCATGAACCACTCTTCCTCCTGCCCCCACCAACCCCAGGTCTCTCACTCATATCTTATTTATTCTTCTACTCTCAGCTAAAAGAATGTGAAGTGAATAGTAGGTGGGTGAATGAAAGAGCGCTGATGAAAGTCCTTCAAGGGTCAGCTCTTTTCTTTGCAGGCTGCCATACTGCCTGTCCACCTGTGCCTCCTACTAATTTGACTTTGGTCTTGGATCTCTGTTTACACTGAAAAGCCTTAAGATGTATTAAACAGAGACGGTGACCTGAGTAAGTGATTTCATTCAACAGACTTATGCTCTCCTGGGGGATCTTAAATAATATTTGGCATATCTCTTTGCTCCCCCACAGACTAAATGACATTATAAATCCACCAACACTATGTAAATGTAATGGGATGCAGCAATTTTTTATTATGTAGAAAATGTATTCTGCCATGTAGCTATACATCGACAGAAAAGTTTATATATACTGGTTATGGATGATCTAAAGGAAAATATTGGCTTGTTCGTATTTGTTTTGTAGTTGGCCACTTCATTTATTTAGTTCTATCATTCTCCTGGTTTTTTTTTTTTACAAAGTTTTTCAATTTAATCTTCTTAATATATAGAAGACTATTTACCCAGTTTCAATATTTACTGGGTTTAGCTCTGTATCTGGGAAGCTGAGTTTTCATGGTAAAAAGAGATTTGAAAGTGATCTTAAAATAGGGAGGAAAATGCAGACCCCAGCACCGCGCATGAATGGTAAACAGCCTGACCACACAGGGACTCAGGATGTAGGTGCAGATTCTTAGGAGGTGAATAGGAAGAAGATGGAATGGGAGAAAGTAATCAGGACTAAAATGGTCCTTAAATGAAGGTTTCTGAAGGTAAAGCAAACCTGGGTTCATGTGAGTTAAACTTGTGAGGAACTTTCAGACTCATTTGTGTGTAAGACAACTGGATCCAAAGAGGCCGAGATTTTCTGATGTTATAGGTTAGGTCGGTGTCTAAGCCAGGATTACAGTGCAACCCAGGACACTTTCCACTCTCACTGCACTGAACTTGTAGGAGAGAAACCAACAAAGAATCACAGAAGCAGTACCTTTAGCATTTTTATAATCCCTTTAGTTGATGAAAGGATCACTTGATGCCCAAATTTCTATAGGGTCACAGATAGATAGATAGATAGATAGATAGATAGATAGATAGATAGATAGATAGATAGATAGACAGATAGATAGACAGATAGATAGACAGATAGACAGACAGACAGATAGAACACTGAGTACCAAATTCTTTCTATTCCATGAATCAACCATTGGGCCTTAGAGAAGCTCACCTTGTTCTTTAATAGATTCAAGTGTTATGTATTTGAAAAAAATGCACCGCTTAGATTAGAGGCTGGCACCAGCCCTTTGATATGTTTTGAGGTTTTTTTTTCTGTGTTGTATAACAATTATAATTATTTGACTGAATTTAGAAAATTTGAAAGTCCTGCCACCCTGACAGAATACTACATAGTGTAGTTGCCCGTGTGGGGAAGTACAACTCGTTGTCTGGCATCCCCCACACCCTCATCCACTCAGGCTGCCCACCTTTCCCCAAGTGGATCATTTAACATGATGATACTGCCCTCCCCACAAACTGTGAGTTTCTAGGAACCAGTGGAGGTGACTCTTGGTGGGATCTCAGCAAATGCATCTCAACAACTGTTCATCTGCATGTCTGTTGCTCTGAGTACCCCTTCTTCTGTGTTAGGCCACTTCTACTGCCTATTGTCCCTACACACCTCCTTTATTGCAATTCCAGACCCTCTGCCTGCCATTTGGAAGGTCTCTATCTCTTCCCTAAGCTAAATGC
The DNA here is from genome assembly GCF_964271855.1 of Acomys minous. Taxonomy (NCBI): domain Eukaryota; kingdom Metazoa; phylum Chordata; class Mammalia; order Rodentia; family Muridae; genus Acomys; species Acomys minous. The sequence continues at coordinate 70,003,446 of NC_140500.1, forward strand.
CCTTACTTCTGCACAGCATTGCTCAGGGATGAGCAAGTGACAAACTCAGCTTCCCTGGATCTAGTCCAGAACAAATCCCTATGGTCTCTCTTTACAAACTCCAGGGTAATAAATGCATCAGCAATACATGGTGGCCATTGTGGAGAGAAAGAGAAACCACTGTTGACACTGGCTGCTCAGACCATGAGTGGCTCCTGCAGCAGTGAAAAGAAAGCAAGCAGAGATCACATTTAAGGACAGACACCACACAGTGTAAGCTGACACCCTAGCAACCCTGTGCAGAGGCAGTTAGGAGAGAAGTGGAGAGGTTAATAGTGAAGGGAATAGGTAAGCCTGAAGCCAAGATGAAAGCTTTGAGACCAAGCAGTGTTAATGTTTTAAAGCAGTCAGAGAAGATAGCAGTCTGAGGGAGATCCAGGCAAATGCATGAGAGTAGAAACCACAGTAGCATATTCATCTCAAAGAGAAGAAATAAAGTCACTGGGTAGAGTAGAGACTGATGCAACAGATTGAGAATCTAAGTACCAAAGACTAGCCTTCGTTGCAAGCACAAATTGATAGAGACAACTAAATCAACTTTAACATTAGAACTCAAACGGTTTTGCTTATGCATCCTTTGTGAGCTTGTCTTAATGAGATGCTTCTGGGTACCAAGGTAAAACTGAGAAAGACTGGAAGGCAACTCATAGTTTTCTGAAGTTCTAAGTCAAAATTCTACAAAGGGAATACCAGTCCCCTGCATCTGGTCATGATCAGAGAGGCAGTCAATGAGTTCTTTCACTCTCTCTACCCCTGCACATTCTGTGACTTGCCTAGCAGGAAACTGAAAGTTTTTCTGACATAGAGTTACTTTTATGATTCTGCCCACCCTCTTTAAGAAGCAGGGCTGAACTCTATAACACTCTTCCACACCATTCCAAACCAGGCAGATGACCAGAGTCCAGGTGTGTACATTTACCTGCCTCCTTGGACAAGACTAAGTTTCCATGTCATGTAATTATAGAAAAACCATGTAAGAAAGAAATTCAGGCACAGACGAGAGTTGTTTTAGAATATAAATACATTTGTGTGCCATTTATGATCTAAAGGTAGGTGACTAATATAAGGGTCACTCCTGTCCTCAAGGCACTACCAAGACATCATGAAGGGCAAATGTGTACACACCATGACAGTTTGATTGTGACTAGGATGGAGGGAGAAGTAAGATTTGGGGAAATGAAGATGGGCATAAGGATGTCTGCTATGGAAGAGTGTGAGAAGTTAGGGGATCTCATGGAGAAACCCCTAAGGTAACACAATGGAATACTACTCAGCATTTAAAAATAACAAGGAAATCTTGAAATTTGCAGGCAAATGGATGGAATTAGAAATGATCATCCTGAGTGAGGTAACACTGACCCAGAAAGACATCCATGGTATATCCTCACTTATAGTGGATATTAGCCTTCTGAGAGACTCCACCCAATGAGGGTCGATCGGGACAGATGCTGGGACTTGCTGCTTGACTCCAAGTGGAGCGATCAGAGTGGTAATGAAAGAATGGGAGTTGGAAGGACCCAGGGTGTTCAGAAGCACCACAAGGAGACCATCAAGGAAGGCAGATCTGGACCCAGGGGGCCTGCACAGACTGTTGCACCAACCAAGGAAAATGCATGCAGCAAATCTAGACCCCCTGTTCAGATCTAGCCAATGAACAGCTCATTCTCCTCAGTTGTAAAGAGAGCGCGGACTGCCTCTGACATGAACTCTGGTGCCCCAATTTGATCACTTCCCCTTGGTGGGGAGGCCCAGGCAGCACACAGAAGAGAGGGAAGCAGGCTATCCAAAGGAGGCCTGATATCCTATAGCCATGCAGTGGGGAAGGAGGTCCCCTTCTGTCAGAGGTCTAGAGGAGGAAAATAGGGTGGAAGACGGATGGAGGGTGGAAATGGGAAGATACAAGGGAGAGGATAACATTTGAGATGTCATCTGAATAAATAACTTTTTTTTTTATTTAAAGTGAAAGTGTGTTTGCTGCGGGGCCAATATGGACTATGCAGCACTGCAAGCAGAAGCAAAGGCTTTCCATGGGACAGAAGCCAGGAGATGGTGCTGCCGCAGAAGAATGGACTAGTTCTTGGGTGCTCAGTGCTGGTCGTTTAATAGAAGGGCTTTAGTTCAGTTTCAGCATAAATTTGAAAACTCCTTGTTTTTAATAGCTGAGTAGTATTCCATAGTGTAAATGTACCACAATTTCTTTATCCATTCTTCTACTGAGGGAGACTTAGGCTGTTTCCATGATCTGGCTATTATGAATAAGGCTGCTATGAACATGGTTGAGCAAATGTTCTTGCGTGCTGCAGCATCTTCTGGGTATATTCCAAGGAGTGGCATACCCAGATCTAGCCAATGGACAGGACATTCTCCACAGTTGAGTGGAGAGTGGGGTATGACTTTCACATGAACTCTGGTGCCCCATATTTGACCACGTCCCCTGGATGGGGAGATCTGGTGGCACTCAGAGGAAGGATAGCAGGCTACCAAGAAGAGACTTGATACCCTATGAGCATATACAGGGGGAAGAGGTCCCCCTCAGTCACAGTCATAGGGGAAGGGAGTAAGGGGAAAATGGGAGGGAGGGAGGAATGAGAGGATACAAGGGATGGGATAACCATTGAGATGTAACATGAATAAATTAATAAAATACAAAAAAAGAAAAGAAATTAAGCTTAAAATTTTTGAAAACTCAAATTTACCAAATTCTTAAATGAATTGATACATACTTATTCCCAAACCTTTTCCTGTCATCATATTTTCATTTTAAATAACATTGCAGTCCCCCAGTTGCCTAAGCAGAACCTGCTTTACCTTGCACCTCACTTATGTATTGTCATACTCAGGGGGTGCATTTGTGCCCATCCCATAGCTGTCTAATCTTACCACACATTTCACTGACATCCTAAGAAGGAAGCTCAGGGCCGTGTCTTGTGTTTATTGCTCTGATATCGCTCTGCCTCTATAATCTCAGAATAGGTGCTAAATGCAATCTGCTTTCTACAGAGAAGCCTGGGTGTTCTTTATAAGACAAATATCTGTGTTTCACCTAGATGTAAAATCTTCCCATACCTCAACGGTAGATTTTAAGGGAAATAAACTACATTTCCTTAATATATCATGAGACTATTTACCATCACACACACACACACACACACACACACACACACACACACCCTAGGAAGGTCTGTTCCTCAACCACTCTACCTATTTCCTATTGTAAAGTCTGAGGTCAAGGACTCAAGGGGGACACTGAGGCAGATAGTTCTTTAGGGTAAGTGATTTACTGGGAGTTAGAAACAACACAAAGAGGCAGCATGGCAGAGGCACTTAGTGGAGTTTGGGACCATAGGGCCATGTGGGGTCACCCATTCAAGGTAGTTGATGAGCCTATAGTACCTGCTTTTAGGCAGATGGTCTCTGACTGCTGGCAGCAGAGGACACTTTAGTTGATGTACGTCTGTGACATGTTAGCACCCCTCTTACACTTACACAAAAGTGCTGCAACTTTGAAAGTCCAGAGCCCTGCTCTTTTGCTGTGCTTCAGTCGATGTGTCATCCAGATAACACTCAGCCTCTCTTCAAAAAGCAGCTCTGGTTTCTCCACCTCCGAGAAATGACTGCAGAGACTCCAGCCTGTGTTTGGCCTCACTGTCCTGGGAGTGATGCCCCTACAGCCAGATTATTCCCAAGATGACAACGTAATTACTGATCAGCCCAGTGCCTGTTCTACCTAGCTGAGGGCATGGAAATAATATGGAATACATTTTAAATGAATAAATAAATGGTTAAATGATGCCAACAGCAGTAAATCTATGGTTATGCCAGGTCATTGGCTAGGCCATATGAGTGAAAATTGACAAAACTAAAAGATTTTTTTGGAGAGCCAGGTAAATGAAATGTCATCAAATTATTAATCAAGGTATTCAATTCTCTCTTCTCTAAAATGAAGAGCATGTGAATGAATATGTTTGAACATGTGTAATTATAGTGACTTACTCATAAATTACCCAGCAGGTCTCCTGGTGCTAAGTTCATAGGAGCAAGGTACTGGTTCCCATCTATCTTCCTGTGTCCTTCTTTAGCTGGTTTTACTGTGTCCACCCCACAGCATCAGGACCCATAGCATCAGGACCCACAGGCAAACCAGCTATTGACTCTCCTCCTATTTTGAGCCACCTCTTGTCTGCTGCTGAAATGGTGGGACCCTCTACTGGTATTCCTGAGTGGGTAGCCCTAAGAGATTAGGTAAGAGGAAGCATGGTACTTTGAATGGCAATACATCCTATAAAGCTGCATGTTCCTCTTGTTGGTCATCTTTCCAAAGAATTAGCTGGTAATCATACTTTGTCTGTTGTTTAACTTAAAAAATGAAAGTAGGTAGGGGAGTGAATTAGTTTTCCATGCGTTGTCATGTCAAGAATCTGGAATTAGTAAATGATGTCCGTAAGTTATACTTCTAGAAAGCTCTCAAGATGCCTTTGCCATGTGCTAAGCCTTAGTACAAACCATTCATGTGAACTCTGCAGCTATGCCTACCATAGCCCCGGAAAAAGGGCACAGTGAGGGCACAGCCATCAGTCTATGGTAAGTATGCTCAGAAAGAGTGTCCTAAGAACTGGAGAGGAATGTCTGCAACCTTTATAAGAGACAACATAAAAACAACAGGCTTTGGGATGACAAGGTGCTAGTTCAAATCCAAGCTCCACTATTGTAAAAGCTCAACCAAATTCATTGGCTTTCTCAGACTCTCACTTTACGATCTATAAATTAATAAATGTCTCATGGACTAGTGAGAAGACTAAGCACAACTGTGTGACAATGCCAACCAAAATTCCTATCATTTGATGAGCAGTTGGGGACAGTCTCTTCCTCCTGCTGTCTCAAGGACAACTGTATTAATGGACAGTTACTCGTTTGTTGACATTTGTACAATGCTCGATTATGTTAGATGAATAAATTGTAGGAAATTTAGTATGGTTCTATAATTAATAATACAGTATTTTACACATCAAATTTGTTATACAATAAGTCTCATGTTAAGAATTCTTACTAGCAGACAAGATGGCTCATCAGGCAAAGTCACTTGCCACAAAATCTGATGAGCTGAGTTCAATTCCAAGGACCCACACAATGGAAGAAGAGAATAGATATTTAACATCTTGATTTTTACTGACACACAGACATACACATATATGCACACACACAAATACATTTAAGCACACAAAGTCTTTGGGAGGCAGCAGATAGGTTCATTACCTTGATTCTGGAGCTAGTATTATGGCACGTTCATATCCATACTAAAGTGTATCCATTAAATATACATTTGTGTCTTTATCTGTTATATCATAGTAAAACTTTTAACAGAAAATGTTTGGTTTGGGGTAACCATTTTACTGAATCCTCATATTCCCAACACCTGACTTAAATAATCTGTTGAGAAAATAAGACCCGTTTATGCCAAAGTATAATCTTACCCAGAACACCAAACCCTCCAAATTCAAGCCATAAAAATGGAAATTTCCTTGCTTCTGAAAATCTGATCAAGTTGCTTATCAAAACTCAGGATCAGAACCCAGAATCTGATGTCAGATACCTAGGTGTCAAGGAGCAGTTAGAGGTGTCGTGTGAGCAAACCTGAAGAATGAGAACAAACCTAGACTAGAAGACACAGGTACCATCACTGTCACCAGATCTGAGATGATGTTGAGATGCTGAGACTGGAAACTCCCAGCTACAAGCTAGTCACAGTTCCACCAGTGCAGGGGTTAGAATGTTCCACCAAGACCTTGAGTTATCAACAGCCAATCTTCCATTTCCCTCTGGCCTTCCCATTTAAATCCCTTCACCATAACCAATGATATGGTTAGGGACTGCCACTTGTCTCCTTGTCAGTAAACCTACGGCTCTTCTTTTTTTTTTTTTTTCAAAATCTACTTCTACAGTATTAGTATCTATGCATGTCATATAGTCAAGCAATGTCTACCTGACATACATAAAAATGAAGTTCTTGGATGCTTGAGGCAATGAAAGCTCAGGAACTCCTTGATTATAAATGCCCCCCAAGGGGTTAGAGATGAATGGCAACAGACAAGCTTATAGTAGATTTAGGTGTTTAAAGGTAAAGGTGGCTTTTGAACTCTGACCTAAATTTCTTATTAAAGGTTACTAAAACTTCAAGGGAGAGCCTACAAAACTTTGCTAGATTCTGTAACTTGGTTCTGCTCAGTCTCTCTGCTCTTCAGTCCCAGTCGGTCCCATGAAGAAGCCCTTACTCTCAGGGTAGATCCTACTGTTGCTCTTCAGTAAACAGTGATACAATTCCCCCCATGCATCTTTTTCTCATCATTTTCTTCACCTTACATGGCAATCGCAGCCCCTTCCCTCTTTTCCTCCCATTCCCACCCTTTTAGCCTCTTCTCCCATTCCCCCTTCCCTTTCTCCTCAGAAAAGGGGAGCGCCCCCATACCAACTCACCACAGCACATCCATTTGCATCAGGACTAAGTCCAATCTCTTCCACTGAGGCCAGACAAGAGAGCCAAGCTAGGGGAAAGGGATCCAAAAGCAGGCACCTGCATCCAGGTCAGACACAGCACTGCTCCAACTGCTAGGGAATCCTCATGAAGATGAATCCACCCATCATCTACAGATGTGTCCAGTCCATGCATGCTCTTTGGTGGTGGTCCAGTTTCTATGAGCACCCATGGGCCTGCCATGGTGCTCCCTACCATGGTGATAATGTAATCACTTTCTGAAACTGTAAGCAAATCCCAAATAAAATAATTTCTTCTATTAGCTGCCTGGTTTCAGGTGTCTCTTCACAGAAATGTAGCAGTAACTAAATAACGTGATATGGAGTTTGTTGAAGAAAACACAGCACACTGGAAGTACTCCATATTTATTACAAAGAGATAAACTGAGATGTGGAATTGTTGCACCCAGACAAACAAGGAGACAGCGTCATTACGCACAGATAAACAAGGAGGTAGATTGTATGGTATACAGCTAGGTCAAGGAGACAGCTCATCTCAGGAGGCACAATCTCTGTAAAGAAGCAATCTTTAGGCCACAAACATGGGCAAAAGGGGTGTTTAGAGACTGTGGTTGTCAGACATTTACTGCACACACTATCAGCATCCACGCTTGGACAGAGGAATGCTTTGCCATGCCTCTGAGCCTCACCCCAGGAGAAATGTTTTGTCATTTTCCCATGGCTCTGGGTCTCTGGGGTCTTTGACATGGCCAGTTCATGTCAATAAGACACATCCATGCAGAATTTCACTCACTTGGGGCATTCTCTGGCTCCTACATTTATGGATATAAAAGATCCAAACAAGGCCTTTCTCTGAATTGTTTCTCATCACTCAGTAACGTGAGCGGAACATGAAAGACAGTAGAAACTCAGTGTTTATTGATTCAGCATTTACCAGCTCCCTTCGTCTTAGCAGCCTGTCCTCCATGTTCCTTCTAACGCCTCTGTGTTAATTGTCTTCTAGGTATTTATACCACTTGGTTACTCAATAACTGATACTCCACCATTTAACTAAAGTTAATTTCACCCTAGGTCATACAGAAAAAAACAAGTTTAGGATGCATAATGTCTGATTTTTGTTACCTCCATCCATAACTGGAGTGAGTTTGACAGCACCTGTGCTTCCAGGGGTTGGGGGGGGGCCTTTGTGAAACACATCTGGTGACAACTAACCATCTCTTCTCAAATTCATGTTTCATTTCTTAGCGTAAACATCCTTTCTAGAATCATAGTTTCATTGGCCAGAATGGCATTCATACAGCCTGAATACAGAGCAGAGTAGGAAAGTTTGTGCATTTAAATAAAAAAAAAATGTGTGCCCTGTCTAATCCATTCATCCTCTTTCCATCCTTCCTCTTACTGACCTCAGCTCTCAGCTGTTGAGTTGATGAGCTGTGGGCTTGTCCATGAGCACGACTAAAGTCCTGTGCGAAAGCATCTATTAATCACAAGCCTGTAGTAAAAACGCAAGACTCGCCAGTCATTAATGAAGCATAAAGAGAATGTGCCCGTAGAGTTTATGTATAGAGTGTCCTTTAAAGGCAGGTAAATTTTCAAAGGACATATTTTCAACTTCAGAAAAGTTGCTTATAACTCTTCTACACTTATCATGGCTAGAAGTGCAAACAAGCGCAGGAAAGTAAAACAAGTAATATAGTTAATTCAAAGAAAATATATGCATGTAGATGTTCCAAAGGAAGAAAACACAAAAGCAATTGATTCAATGCGTTCAAAACAGTTCTGTCAATTTGGCACATCACTTATATTTAGCATAACCATAACTCATGCACACTATACAACATAAATACTTATAATAATGTCAAAGGTGACCAAGTGGAATAAGAATGTGAGAACGTGTTTCACTGTGTTCCCCAAGATGACCTAGGCATCCCTGTATAACCTCACTCCTGCAACCCTTCCGGTTTTGCTTTGAGCACACCGAGATTCAACATGCCAAACAATAACTCAGTTTTAATCGATTAAAAATAAATAAAGACCAATTTCAAGTACTTAAAATACTATTGTGTCAATTAAGAAAAACATATTTACCTAGTGTAACGATACTGCATGGGCATGAAACATAGGTGTATTCCAGTTCAGAGGATATTAAAATGAGTATACTTAAATTTAAAAAGATCATAACATGCTTTGAATTCAGATCTTATTCTACTAGAATTCTATCATTAAATAGGAAACTTATTATAAATGTCAATAAATGCAAGCTTTTGATTAGCCTGATAAAAATCTCAATATAAAGTCTTCTATTTTTACTTAGTGGTCAGCATTTTACAGAAACAGCTGGCCAATACAAACACGGATATTTTGTGCTTGCTTTGTTTTGCTTAGCTTTGTTTTGTATTTTTATGAGAGAGAAGGAAACATTAAGTTGGGTGGTGGAGAGGGAAAGGGGATCTGAGTTTGGGGAAAGGAAAGAATTTTATCAAATATATTGTACAAAAATTTTTAAATGAAAAAGAATAATTATGATACTTTATTTTCTTGACTGAAGAGAATATAGGTTCTAAAAGTAAGACTATTGATAGATTTTGAATGTTTAACCCACAATGAAAAGTTATGTAAAAACTATCATTTTATAGGAAAGTTATATACATCAAATCCATTTAGCAATATTTAACTTTTATTAGTTATTTCTACAACCTCCTATAATAAGTTTAATATCCAATTTTCTAAATTATATTGTAAGGCAAATCAGAAATTGTAATAGTAGAAACACCAGACTTTTCACTTATATTTTCCCTGCCATTTATGAAATAATATTCTAACAAGTGTGTGTGTGTGTGTGTGTGTGTGTGTGTGTAATTGGGTAAAACATGTTTATCAGGGTTTGCTTTGATATAAAGTAATCCTAAAATATAAGAAGTGGCTAAAATCAATGCTAATGTCTCACTTGTATTTGAATCTAATGACAGTAAGCAGAGAGTAGTGGGTTGTCTCTACTCTACACAGTGGTAGTTGGGACTCAGGATCCTTCCATCTAGTGGGTCTGCCATTTTCCAGTGGGAGAATGGGAAAGCCAAATCTGCTCTTAAGTGCTGCCACTTGTGATGAAAACTAAAGCTTCTGCCCAGGAATGTGGCCAAATATTAGTAATGTCTCCTCCAGCTCCCCTTGGACAAATACACTGGAAGGCACAGAATGAGAATAGGTCCAGGAAAAGTGTTCATGGTGCCTGGTGAGCCCGGGCTGGTCTGTGCCACAGTGGGCACAGGAACAGAGAGGAGGAGGACGTGAACCTGCAGGAAGTTAACTTACTTAGTAGGCAGGTTTACTTGCTATCTAAAAGCTTTATTCTGTTATTTATGTTGGGTTATACATAAGACACATGAAAGTGAAAAGTCCATCCTAAAATACTTAGTTTAAATAATTGTGTAAGGCCAATTCTGCCTTTACTATCCATTGATTAGTAATCATAGTGTGTTGAGATTTTATAATCCAACCTCATCTCTGTCTACACCTTCTCATGGGCTCCGATAACTGACACCTCAAAAAATATGGTCTCAATTTTGAAAGCCATCTAATGGGAGATCTGAAGCATGGGCATTCATTAATAGGATAGAAAGTTTTAATTAAGCCCCATATGCAATTACAACTTTGCTGGTTATTAACAGTGATGAAAAAAATTATACTGCTATGATCACAGCAGAGCTATTAATGGGTTTCTTGATGACATAACATTTGTTTAATGGAAGTGTTTCATTTTGTGTGCAAGTGCCATCCAAAGGCAATTTGTCATTGTTATTAATTTAGGATCATTTGATCTGTCACTCAATGCTGGGTCCAATTATGAGGCGGAAGACGGCAGAAGTTTCCATCTTGGCCTCCTGCCTGGCAGAGATTTTATAACAAAAGTAAAATTGGGACAGATATCAAAGTGGTTTCTCTGTTAAAGTTTGGACCACTTAAAAGACACAGAAGACCAGGGGTGCAGTACAAAAAGAAATTCCAGGAAGTGTTTATGTGGTCTGGGTCATTAGAGAAATTTTTTCATGCATATTAAAATTAATTTTTAACAATGAAATGAGCTGACTTGAAGCCTTGTGCATGGTCTTTGTGGTTGCTAAAGCTGCTGCCCCAGCAAAGATAAAATGAACAAACAGGAAGTTACCCACTTTGGGTAGAATATGTAGAACAGAGATGATTGCTTCTGAATGGTGCAGCTTACCTGAAAAATACCCACACACTGGAATTGGCAGCAACAGGAAATGACTCTTTCACAGTTTCAGGGCGTGGAAATCTGAGACAGCAGAGCCAGAAAGTTCCCTTTCTCCTGGGGCCACACTCCTTGCCTTACAGACAGCCATATCATTGTGGCCTTCAGCAAACCCAGCATTCTCTTTCTCTTTCTCTTCTCTTATGGATACAGGTTAGAATGGGTAAGGTCCCATTGGTACCACTTCATTTAGCTTTAATTATCTCTTTGGTTGCCTTGGTTCCAATATGGTCAGTCCATCATATAGAAAAGTAGAATTTCATATAAATCAAGAAATAGGAAATTCAGTCTTTAGAGGGGTTAATTTTACATTTCTCTCTGTGTGTGTGTGTGTGTGTGTGTGTGTGTGTGTGTGTGTGTGTCCATGTGCACATGCATACACGTGTGTGTATGTATGTGTGTATATGTAAGTATGTGTATATACATGTGTGTATGTGTATGTGTGTACACATATGCATGAAGTGTGTGTATGCATGTAGACACCAGATACCTCCCTCTGTCACTTCCCACCTTATTTTCTGAGCCAGAGCATCTCACTAAATTCAGTTATACCAGCCAGCCAAGTCCCTGAGATCCTTCTGCATCTTCCCCCAAGCCCTAGCACTAGAGCTACAGGCAATGCCACCATGCCCGGCTTTATATGAGTGCCTAGGATTCAAGCACATTCATCACATTTGGGCAGCGAGTCCAGTCCCTCTTTTCACTTCCAATCCTAAGCGCAGAGGAACGGAAACCAAGCTCCAAGCTCCGGGCTCCTGTCTCACCCAGAACCTAGAAATAAAGACAAAAAAAACATGCCCCACCTCCCCTGCTGTAGTCACTGCTCTTCTACCATACTTTCCTACTCCATTCTACCCTTAGAAGTTTTAATGTGGCTTCATTCCACAGATGAAAGAATCTAAGTGAAGGATTTGCACTAATTTTAGACCCAGCTTCTTCCTGCTTCTGTGTCTTTTGGCTCAGATTTAAAATCGTGGTAATCAAAGAATCACTCTGGAGATGGGAAAGGATTAGGAGAATAAGTTTGGATGCTGCGTCAATGGGCCCCCTACTCATGTCCTTGTCTGAGGAGATGTATAGCAACACCAAAGCGGAAGGCTCGGGAACCTCACTCTGTGAAGTGCTTGCCTTACAAGCATGACCTGAGTTCGATCCCCAGGTTCCATGTAAGAAACCCAGCTGTAGTGGATTGCTCGATGCCCCAGTCAGGGAAGCAGAGAGAGAGCAGATCCCTGTCTAGGTAGCCAGTGTAGGATTCTCAGTGAGTCCCAGGCCATTTAGAGCCCATGGCTCCCAAGCCAAGAAGAGTGATGCTTCTAAGGAATGACTTTTGAGGTTGCTATCTTCATACACACACATATACACACATATGTACACATCCACAGACATACACACATATACACATACACATACAAACACACATCCTCCCACACATGCATACATACACATACGCATACACACAGATTCATATACACACATACACACACAATACACACACACACATACACACCATAATTCTCAGACACGGGGGCTGCAGATGAAGGAAGAGGGCAGTCCAGTTCCCAATATGTTGGGTGGAGCACCCAGGGTTGAGCCAGGAAGTTGAATTTACGCTGAAATGGGTGTTAGGCAAGGGTCTACGGAGCTATGTACAACTGAAGTTGAAGACAGGGTAAGGAAAATCAGAACAGTGGAGAGGATAAAGACTAGAGGAAAATAAATTTTGCTTTCTTCTCTTACAATAAATATAACTTTGGTTGGCCTTGAGCTGACTAGGTAGAGCAGATTCCAGACTTCTGAGACTAAAGGCATGTGCGAGCCATGCCTGGGTTCCTTTTGAAATTTTATATTAATGCGCTATATTCTAACTCAGATATTTCCTAGTAGAGTGACACTGGGGGAAAAAATACTCCTTTTTATATTGTTCCTTTACTTTACCTTTAAAAAAATAACTAATAAAGACACCTATTCTCAGCATCACTGAGAGGATTAGAAGAAATAATGAAGGAAAACACACAATAAGTGTTTTCTGTGTGTCACTAACTTCTAGCACAAAGGAAATAGGTTCAATTCTGTTTTCAGTTCTCACCTGGAAAATGTAAAATGGAGCTACCTGTACTGTGTTAGAGACATTTTTTTCAGTGTTGTAACCAAGTAGCTGGCAAAATGAACTTACAAGGGGAAGGTGTGTTTGAGCTAACAGTTTCCGGGCTGTTTCTCCCATTCTCCTTGACACGGTTGATCCTCATTTTGGTAAGGTGGAGCTGCACAGTATGGCTAAGGAAGAGGCTGTTGGTGTCTTGGTGGACAGGAAGAACCAAAGGAAAAAGAGAGAGGGGTCAAGAACCACCTTCCACGTGATCCACGCCTGGGTAGGTACCCCCTTTACAGTTTCTAGACCAGAGAAGCTGGGACCCCACACCAATACAGGTACCTCCAGAAGAAAAGTCACAGTCAAACCCTACAAGCACTTTCTCAAAAGACTGCTGTGAGTAGTGTTTTTGTTTCTAGACATCCTTCAAATATTTATTTAATATAACTGCACAAATAAAGTTACAAATATACACACAATTTATATGTAAATGTGATTTAACCACACAGTATATATTATTTATATGTAATTTTGAATGATCAGTTTCTATTTTACGTTTGTGTGTGCTCATGCAATCTGTCATCCTGACAACATACTTAAGAGGAGCCACGGCAATACCCCAAGTGGTAGCTACCAGTGGGGTTGGAGGAGAATGGTCCTCCATGGCCGCCAATAGTAACAGGGTATAATTACGCACAAAGAATCACAATAACAAAACCAACTGAGACACACACTGGGATGTATTGTATATGCCCTAGCAATTCTAGACATCATTAGTGACAACCTACTTCTCTTCCCTCTAGCAAACCATTTGTGCTTTGCCATCATCTCCTCACACTCTTCCAACTTTTCTCCGTTCCCTAAAGGTGCTCTGCACAGATCTGCTAGCCTGGTCAACAGTGAGAAGAGAGAGGACCCTGTGTATATACCAGGTTAACTAATATCCAGTGGCCAAAGGAATTGCTCCACTGATTAGGTCCTGCAAATGTGAAGTACTTGCTTTTACAGTGCATTCAGCACATATCTGATTTGCAGCTGTCAAGGTTAGGTCATCCTGATTGAGATTCAACGTGTTTTTCTGGATGCCTGCTCTCTATTAGTACTCAGTCTGGCTGCCATGAGAATCAACTGGGGAACAGCAGAAAGGATCGATGGCTATGCTTCACTTCCGGCCAATTAAAGCAGAATTTCTCAAGGGTAGAGCCTGGTCACTGAGAATTTTGCAATCTTCTCGGGTAATTCTACTACGCAGCTCAGGGAGAGAAGAGCTGAGTCGGGTAGCCCAGCATGCCAACCCTGGCTTTGTGCTCACAGATCTGAGAGTCCCCTACTGCCTAATTTGTTCTCATCTTTAAGAAGAAGGAGAAAGCCCATTTCAGTGGGTTATCGTGAGATATAAATGAGATCATCCATACAGTGCATTTGAGACAGTGCCTGGCACACAGCATAAAGTCAATAAATGCTATTATAGTCTAGTTGCATTTTTTTTTTGCACATGACCCTGGCAGAGAGCAAACATGGCTCTTTAATTGAATGAGGGAAACACCTTGCTTATTCATTAGAGATCTTGTAAGAAATCAAAAAACTGATTGTCAACCTAGAGCTCACTTTTTGATACCAGACCATCCTGACATTCATTAAAACCTACTGAATAAAGGTTCCTACATGCCTATAAATGTAGCACAGATGTCATAGCTGTTATTTTCTGTAGTTGATTTCCAGCCAGTACCAAACTTTAGACTCTAGCAAGGAGGATCCTGCCCTGACTCTTGCTACCTGGTACTTCTATCTCTGAAACATCCTTCCTGTGTGTGTTTTTAAGTCCCCTTCTGTGAGAAGCAGATGATCAGGGCAACAAGCTGGGGAACCCTGAAACTGACCACGCAGGGTCCAGTTCTTGCCGATAACAAATCATTTCCACTAGCTGAGGTGATTTTCCTTCACTGATATTGCAGAAGATTGGATTGCCAGGTGAAGCTGACTGACATGCTGACAGGAGGAAGCCAAACTGTTGAAAGAGGTAAATATGTCACAAATAAGTTTTCCCCACTTCCATACCCCCTGTGGGCAGCTCTACACTGTATAGTAATACATAAATAATGCACTCATCAAAACTATCCTTTCCCATGTCACTGCATTCTCCTAAGCCTACCTGTCTTTTATTAACAGAAGCCAAAGAAGACAACTGAATAAACATGCATATTCAGAAAGGGGATCCTAGTGCAGCTTAAAAAGAGCAGTATAAGGTACTAGAGTGAGTTCCAAAGGTGCAGATGAAACATAAAAACATGGTCCTATGTCCTGTATCCTCTCCAGCCCAATGTAGTAAGGAAAACTATGTGGGTTGATGTATCATGCTTGCGCCTACTTACTCCCTAAAACATACTTTCCTCACATGCAAAATAGAACTAATCACAATACTCATCTGTAGAATTGTTGAATAGAATGAAAAAAACATTAGTAAAGAGCCTAGCACAATGTAACTAACGAAAGCCACAGTGAAGTGCTAATTATACTAATAGTTACATAAGGAAGGAACATCACAAATGCTTATTAAGTGTGGGCCCCGGGGCAGCTTTTAATCAGCACACAATGAAGCTTCAATCAGTATGAGATGGGATGAGCACAAATAAAGGAATCCCTACTCAGATAAAATGCAATGCTTCTTGGAAAGGTGTGTATAAATGCATCTCGGAAGGAAAATGGTTCCTTCTAAGTAGCAATACAGACTAGAATATGGGAACTGAAAAAGAAAAAGGAGAAAAGCCTGTGTGGACCTCCACTTGCTATTCCAGGAATAATGGGCCAGCCTGACTCCATCTTAAGATTAAAAGCCATTTTATTACAAGGTCAAAATGATTTCATATCTGCTTTCTGTAAAACTTAAATTTGACCATGTATCGATCCATTTTCTGGAATTTGACGTGTTCTACACCTTACCTTCTGACCATACCCTGGCCTTCACCCTGATAAGATGTTTTGCCAAATAAATTTGATATGTTCTGCCGAGTTCCTAGGTAACCAAAAACCCTTCAAAACTCCCCTAGCCTTGTAGTTTGAGGAATCTATATAAGTCTTACTTACATTGGTCTTCATATATGCTTGACTCTCAGAACTCACGTTTGGAAGAAGCAGTTGCTGAGCCAGCTATAATGTACACCTGATAATAAAGCTTGTTTAATTGAACTAAAAGAATCTGTTTTATTTCTTTCTTTCATCTGATTGTATCTAGCCAATGGACAGGACATTCTCCACAGCTGAGTGGAGAGTGGGGTCTGACTTTCACACAAACTCTGGTGCCCCATATTTGACCATGTCCCCTGCATGGGGAGGCCTGGTGGCACTCACAGGAAGGATAGCAGGCTAACAAGAAGAGACTTGATACCCTATGAGCATATACAGGGGGAGGAGGTCCCCCTCTGTCACAGACATAGGGGAGGGGAGTAGGGGGAAAATGGGAGGGAGGGAGGAATGGGAGGATACAAGGGATGGGATAACAATTGAGATATAATGTGAATAAATTAATAAAACATATTTTAAAAAGAATCTAGGTAATGGTCTTATTCGGTAGGATTAACAGCATGGCCAACATGTTTGAGTGAAGACATCAAGGAGCAGGTGAATGATAAGCTTAAGAACTTTTTCCCTGGTTGGTGCTTCAGTCGCCACAAGCCCCTACAGGCCCTGGCTAGTTGGCTCTGTCTTCTTGTGCAGTGCCTGTCACTTCCAGGTCCTTTTCTCTCCCCCCGCCCCCCACTTTTCCACAAGACTTCCTATCCTTCACCCAATGTTTGATTGTGAGTCTCAGTATCTGTTTGAAACTGCTGCTGGGTAGAGCCTCTCAGAAGACAGTTCTAAGTGTCTTCTGTCTTAAAAGGTGTCAGGTGTTGGCTTTTTCCCATGGGTTAGGTCTTGGGTTGGTCCCGACATTGGGTGGACATTCCCTCTATCTCTGCTCTATCTTTATGCCTGCACATCTTGTAGGCAGGGTCAATTTTGGGTTGACGGTTTTGTGGGGTGGGAGTGGATGTTCCCTTCCCTCCACTGGGGGTTTTGTCTAGTTAGAAGGTGTCCTCGCCAGTCTCCATGGCCCCTGTTACTAGGAGTTTCAGCTAGGGTCCTGTTCACATCCTCCCAGAATCCTCCCCTGACTTAGATCTCCATCTTGTGACAGAGATGCCTCTGCCTACAGATTCTCTTTTCTCTGCATGCCTTCTGTTCTCTTGCCCCCATTCTCCCAAGGTCTGATAGCCACCCTCATTACTCTTCCCGGGACCATGCATGGACTGGACCTAGGTCCTCTACTTAGATGTAGCAGATGGGCAGCTCAGACTTCATTTGTGTCTACAGGTAAGGGGACCAGGGGCTGTCTCTGACATAGACTCTGTTGCCTGCTTTTTAATCACTTCCCCCTCTTGGGGTTGCTTTGTCAGGCCACAGGGAAAGAGGATTCACTCAGTCCTGATATGACTTGGTAAGCTGGGGTGGGTGGATAGGGTGCTTCCCTTTTCTGAGAAGTAGGGGATAGGGAATAGGGGGGAGAGTGGGACCAGCAAGAGAGGAGGGAAGCAGTTACAACTGGGATGTAAAGTTAACTAATTAATTAATTAAAACTTTTCCCATAAATTAACAAACACTTGAAACTTTCCGAGTGGGCTTCAGTGATCATCGTGGGCAGGATGATAGTTGATGACTTTTGGTCTCTGCCTTGTATGTAGTAAGCAGAAGAGCTAACTATACTTCTAATACGTGAGCCACATGGCTGACGAAAAGGTCCCAACTCCACGCCAATTGAAAGGAAAACCTCTTGTTAACCAAAAGATTATTGTGGAAATCTTTCTGGAACAAGCACCTGACACCAACGAGAGTGCAAATGAGGGGATGTCACCCATGGTCCAGGGTGATTCCTGAAAGGCTTTCTTCCTGGGTCCATTCTGAATTTTTATTTTAGATTCTAGAAACCACAAGGCGGGGTGGGTAAGTAATCGAGGTTCTACAGAAGCTTACATAGCAGTCAGCAGACAAAGGCAACAGTCCATTGTTCCAGCTTTTTCTCTAAGTCATTCTATTCCAACTAGCAAATGAGGTCATGCTTGGCAAATAGGCAGTAAAAGTGGTGCTTTAAGTAAATTATTAAGTAAATCAATAATTATGCATCTTTTACCTTATTTTACTTCAAGACGAGTTCTCGTTGTGTGTCTCTCTGTCTCTGTCTCTCTCTTTGTCTCTGTATCTCTACCTCTGTGTGTAGTGTGTGTGCATGCAGGTGTATGTGCACGTGTGTGTGTGTGTGTGTGTGTGTGTGTGTGTGTGTGTGTGTGATGTGTGCATGCAGGTGTATGTATGTGTGTGAAGGTCAGAGGACAATGTCAGGTGTCCTCCTCAGTTACTCTTCATCTTATGCTTTGAGACAGGATGTTTCACTAAATCTGGAACTTGCTGACTCCATTAGGCTGGCTAAACAGTAAGCTACAGTGACCCTCCTGTCTCAGTCTCCCTGGCACTGGGATCACAAACTTTTGCCACCATGCCCAAGAGTTATTTTTAACATGGCTACTGAAGATCCAAAGTCGGATTGTTATACTCACGTGGCAGGCACTTTCCTGAGGCATTTCCCAGTCACAGATGAGGATTTTTTTATTTTTTTGTTAGTTTGTTTTGCTTGTTTATTTTTTAAAGGAAGCTCTTGGCTTGTGTCAACCCTGAGAACTGATAAAATCTGAGCCTCAGCTGCATTCTCGTGGCACACAGTGGCAGCTTCCCAAGCTGAGGGTGGTTCTTCTAGTGGTCGCACAACAATAAAAAATAGTATCTTTGAGAAAAAAAATCAAATGAGCACCAGTTACTGTGAGAGACCTGGAGCTGTGGAAAAAGCAATATGGCAGGTTCTGAGTTCTGAAGAGCTAACATAGGCAGGGAGGTGTGTTTGTGTGTGTGTGTGTGTGTGTGTGTGTGTGTGTGTGTGTGTGTGTGTGTTAAAAACTCTTGTTCTTCTATATCTGGGTCTGAAGATGGAGGTTGGTGCCTAGAGCACTTTCCCAGCATGCAGGGGGATCTGGAATTGATCTCCAGTCCTACACGAACTAAGCATGCTGAGGTATGATTGAAATCCCAGTCTCAAGAAGATGGAGACAGGAGTATAAATTTAGGGTTATCAGCAGCAGCATCACAAGTTTTTTAGTTTATCCTTTGAAAATTCCATACATGTACACAATGTATTTGATCATACCCATACATGGTAGCATCTTTGAAGCCACCCAGTTCACATCCCAAACCCTAATCCACTGCAATCTAAGGAGGGTGGTGTCCAGGAGGAGTGCTCAGCCTCAGTCCTGTGCAGTTGCTGTCTCTGTCCACTTCTGTGCTTTAATAGGTGAGCACACAAATTCACTGCAGCTTATTTGCCACAGTCTTAACATACCCATAGAACCATCATGCTGGCTAAGAGGCACTGGCCATATTATTCTGACACACTGGAAGCATCTCTTCTGTGAGGGGCTGTAAGCACTGATAAGCACACAGAAGGCATAAGGCCAAAGAGAGCCCACTGCCTAGGGCAACAACAAACTATCACCAGCTTTGACCACGATGGCCACAGAACTTTGACCGAAACTTCTTTCAGGTAATAAATGCAAAGTAGGCAAAATGATATTTGCAGAGTTCCCAGAAGGACTGTGTTTAAGTTTATTCTGGAGGGTGGTACCACTGCTACACCTGGGAAACAGCTTCGAGCATAACCATTAGGGCCGTGACTGATAAGATGACAGTGGGTTAATCTGACAACCAAACTATTTTATATAACATAAACAAGAACTGGAAAAGTTGGGAACTAAAGGGGAAAGACAGGAAGTGGGGGGTGGGGGGGGGGGGGTGGGGAGGGCATTTATGACAGGAAGTGGCTGCAAAGCAAAGCGGCCTTTTCTCCTCCTCCATTGTTTCAGTGGGTCCATGACACTTTTCAGCATTGTGTGGATGGTTTTCTGGGGGGTAGAATTTTTTAAGACAGGGTTCTGCATTCTGAAATTAGAAAATGAAGAGTGGAAGAAGTAAAAATAGTCATAAAAATGAGTTGGAGAAGGGTAAGGGTGTGGGGACAGGTGCTGAATCACAACCTCGGGGATTCATGGGAATCTTATGAGAGAGCCAATGGGTAGGAGCAACTTACCCACATCTCAAAAATCAGGGGGGTTTGTGCATAAAATATGTCCAAGTAACCTCTGAAATGTCTGACAAGTACAGTCTTTCACTGTAACTACAATCAATTTGGAGTACACTGAGCACTATAGGCATATAAATGTGTATAGACACATTTCTCATTTTTTTATTCTTTGATAATTGCATGCATATATACAAAACATGTTGATCCGACCCACCCCCAGCTCTTTCCTCCCATTTTCCCCGGACGTCCCCCGGCATGTCACCCTCACACCTTCACATACCCCACCCCTGCACGCACACTTTCTTTTTTTTTTTTGGTAGCTTCCTACTCCAGCTAGTGCTGTCTGCCAAAATGATGACTGATCTTTCTGCATTAAACTTGTGCAGATTTTGTGGCGGCAATCACAGCTGTAGTGAGTTCATGAGAAGGCACACACATTTTAAGGCCTATTTGTGAAGCAAATGGGAAACCATAATTTTCCCCATCACTTTGTATTCTGGTTAAGCTCCGAGCCAACCATGCACCCCATTCTCCAAGTGCCTGTTACAAACAGCCCTGGGTTTCTGCATCGCTAAGGTTAATATCTGCTCTGCCTGTGGCCCACCTGGAATATAGCACTTGTCTCTCACCATTCACAGTGCTTACTTTGTGAAGCAGGTAAGTACACATTCTTCCCAGCATGCTGAGCAGGTTCCTGAGTGTGCACAGCTGATATCAACCTGTATTTCCACTACACCTACCTGAACAGTTCCCCATCCAAAAATCACATTAAGAAGAAAGTTAAGGGCGTATGTGGAGGAGTTAAAAGTCCAAGAAGGGAAGTGTGGTTTTTTTTTTTCAAGAGAGGGGTCATTTAATCAACCGGAAAAAAAAAAGCATAAACTGCTTTCCAACAAATAAAAAAGGGACATAAAATAGAAGCAGAAGAGGGAGGGAGCAAGAGAAAGAAGATGAAGAGAAAGAGTAAAGAGAGAAGGAGACAAAGGTCAGGGAGGAAAGGGAAGGAAGGCAGGAGAAGGGGGAGAGAGGGAGAGATTTTACCGGGATGGTTTATTCAATGTAATTCCAAACTAGAAGCCACGAGAAGAAAATCTGGCTCAGCCTGAATAAGATGCCTTTAATAGCTGCGTCTGACAACACTGGAAACTCTTCTTTTATAGAGTTACAGGAAGCTGGAAGATCAAGAGAAGTCTGAGTTGCCATTTGTCAGGCGTCCTCCAGGGAGGGTTTCAGGGAACTAGAAACAAGTCAGAGATGCCTCTAGCTTGCAAGCCTCTTGAACACACCACAGAGCGACTCCAACTGTATCCACACGGGAATCCAGTCTCTGCCGCTACATTCCCAAGGCACTCAATCACCGAGGATAAATCCAAATGTTTTTGCTGTTGTCTTAAGGGAGAAAATTAAGTGCTCTTTGAGCTGATTGTTCACAAAATGAACTGTGAGAAATCAAAAGAAACATAACTGAGCATAGACAGCCGTACGGCTAAATTCTTCCCTTCTGTGGTGAACGCAGGCAAGACATACAGCTTAGGATACTACGTGCTGGGCCAAGAAAGGACTAAGAGGATAAGGGGCCCCCTCCAAAATAAAATCCCTGCCTAGCGATTGTTCAAGCCAAATCTGGAGCTAATGTAAAGCCATTTTGCTGTTGTCGTTAAATTCTCAAGACAGATGACCTTTAAATTTGGAGGTTTACTGGATACATCCAAAGCGATCGCGTTTACCTTTAAAAATCACAGTCCTCGCTGGAATGAGGGCGCACAATTCCATTCCCAGCACCCACATGGTTTCTCACAACCATCTGTAACTCCAGTTTCAAGGATCTGATGCCCCCTTTCGGCTTTCATGAGTACTGCATTGTGTGTTGCACACACACAGGCAAGCAAACACAAATATAAAATGAAAGTAGAAGCATAAATCTTTCTCCATATTTTAAGAGAACAGAAAAGCAGAAGGAAAGTCACAGAGATAGAAATGTGAGAGAGACTTAATGTAGCAATGGTGCTGTAAGAATATCTGACAGGCA
Source organism: Acomys minous (assembly GCF_964271855.1). Classification (NCBI taxonomy): domain Eukaryota; kingdom Metazoa; phylum Chordata; class Mammalia; order Rodentia; family Muridae; genus Acomys; species Acomys minous. The sequence goes on from NC_140500.1 coordinate 70,025,524, forward strand.
TTTCATTCACGCTGGCTGCCATAAGACTAGGTATCTGAGTTGGCCAGCTGCTGCTGGACATGGGGCCTTCTGTTGCTGTGATTTTTCGACTCAGTGATGCTCCATTGGAGAAAATTAATGCCTCCTCTGGGCCAAGTTATCAATTGGAGAAAAATTTTAGATTAGGGATGGAGACTCGAGTGTCTACTTCCCAGAGAGAGAGAAAACCAAAGTGTGTGGAGTTGAAGGGGTAAGGGGCATGAAGAGGGTCTGGAAAGAGACAAGGGGGGGGGGGACTATGAACAAAATATACTTTATGAAAAACTATGCTCAACCTTAATAAGTGTCACTATGTACTTTAACAAGAGAAGAAGCCACACAAAAAGTAACGAGGACTAGCCTCATCTCAAGAGACAAAGGCCAACAAATAAGCTGGGCTTTACATGTAGAACTAAACTGAAAGGAACCAGCAGAGCTTAGAGTGTCTTCCAATGCTTGCAAGTGACAGGCAGCTAATACTTTAATGTCAGCACTCTGAAATGTCAAGCGACTCTTCAAGCACCCCGCAAGACCTCTTGACCTCAGAACTATGGAACTGTTTGGCTGTTCTAAGCCACAGGGTATGCAGTAAGGGAAGGAGAGTAATCTAAGGAGGTGTTGGTCCCCATGCAGAAGAAGCCTGTTGTAACCCTTCTGCACACCTTACTGGAACATCCTTAATAGCTGCTATTACAAAGTCACCCCAGTCAGTCCTTGAGACAGGGAGCATGTGTCTTCAGTTGTGTGGTTCCAGTTCTGAGCCCTCCCCCATTTTTGGTGATTAGCACATGCCTTCTATCACCAGAGCATATAATCAAGCTAACGCACATCATTTAGTGTAATCCTCCCAGGGAATGTCCTGCTTTAACTGTGATCAGAACTCAGCCAAGGAGTTGGGATTAAAGAGCAAAGGAAAAAACATCATTTTTCCCAGAAACCCCTGGAAGCCAAGAATAATGGCAGGTTCTGAATATGTAAGTGGAATTGACAATAACTTTTTCTCCATGCAAATGATAGAGTTGAAAAAACAAAACTGGACAGCTAATTATAGACAACCAATAAAGATCTGGGTGTGTCCTATCGCAACAATACTCTTCAATGGTGTAGGATTCAAGTTTGTCAAACATTAGCTTTAAATACTTAAGATGAACTATAAACAGAGAAACAAAATAGGGCAGGTTCAAGAAATCTCTCACTCAATAAACTCCTTTATTTCATCCATTTGATTTCATTGACTTTACTTATAGGGAAGACACCCACAAGTATATGAATTTATTTTTACTTCATTAAAAAGACAATATCAATCTGGTGAGAAAAATACACCCAAATGGAAGACTGACCTCTACCCATTACCCTGGGCACCTCCTCTCTTACCTGCAAATATTTAGGCAGGACCTACTAAGTGTACAGACAGAGGCTGTCTTTAAACTTAGTGTCAGTCTTCCCTGCACTAGGAAGAGAAACTACATCAGGCAACACACCTAACTTATTAGCTATTGACTTCCCACCCCAAAGGGTGAAGCTTAGGAAGAGCACAGATTTTGTCCCTAGAGATCTATCTTTAAGATGTAGCCCACCCACATCTGAACAGGACGGTGGCTTTGCCCTGCTTGAGTCATATATATATATATATATATATATATATATATATATATATATATATATATATATATAGAGAGAGAGAGAGAGAGAGAGAGAGAGAGAGAGAGAGAGAGAGAGCAGATATAGTAAGCCATGCATAGAATTCCTATGGGGATAAAGGAAATTATGTGTGTAATATATTCATTACACTCTAGATATGTATTAAAGGTCCAGGCAACATTAATGGCTGTAAGTATAATGACTATTTTAGTCTTGAGAATAGTAAAAGAGCCGAAAGGAGTAGCTCAAGGTTTGTGTGATATTCGTGCAAGGTCTCAGTTTCATGCTCATTCACAAGAGAAGAGTGCATCTTAGAAAGAAGACATTCCCAACTTTATAGGAGCAAAGCAGGAGGGTGAGAGATATGGCACAGCTGAGGCTCATATGGGAAGTGCACTAACTGTGTAATCTGGAGTGGACTGGAGCTCACTGCTGCTTGGGCTACAGTGGCCATGGACTAGCCCTAGACTTGAGTCCCCCAGCATCAGCACAGGCTCCAGAAGTAGAGTGTCCCTTTAGATAAGCTTCCATCATTGCTGCTGTTTGAGACAAGATCTCACCTGATAGCCCAAGTTGGCCTCAGAGCCAGAGACCTTCTTGACTACCTCATAAGTTCTCAGACTGCACACATGCCTCGCCACACTCAGCAATTCTCTTACATCTTGGCAATCATTTTATAAGTTCTGAGTAATGTTCATAAAATTTTCAGATGATATTAGACTGAAAAGGAAAGAGTCTTTTTAAATGTATTTACTTATTACATTCTGTTTATAGCCTCATCCCTCTTCACCTTCCAGTCCCATCCACCCTCCCTCCCTCCCTCCCTCCCTCCCTCCCTCTCCCCTATTCCTCAGAGAAGGGGAGCCCCACTTCCCATCCACCCCAGCTCATCAAGTTCCATCAGAACTGAGCACATTCTCTTTCCCTGTGGCCTAGCGAGGCAGTCCTGTCAGGGAGAAGTGGTCACAAAGCTGGCAACAGAGTCCATGTCAAAGAAGTCCCCACTCCCCTTTATAGGACCCGCTCAAAGCCTGAGCTGCCCACTGGCTACATTTTGTAGGAGACCTAAGTCTAGTCCAGTCCATGCATGGTCCTTAAATGTTAGCCAGCCCCTCTTGGCCTTGGTAGTTGGCTCTATTGGTCTTCTTGTGGACTTCCTTTCTCCTCCAGGTCCTTTTCTCTTCCACCTACTTTTTCACAACACTCCCTATGCATCGCCCAATGTTTGGCTATGAGTCAAAGTATCTGTTTCAAACTGCTGCTGAGTGAAGCCCCTTAAAGGATAATTCTGCTGGGCTCCTGTGTGCAAGCATAGCAGAGTGTTCTTAATAGTGTCAGGGGCTGTCTCTCTTCCACAAGGTGGGTCTTGGGTTGGGCCAGGCACTGGTTGGACTTTACCCTCAATCTTTGCCCTATCTGTTCTGTCTTTATCCCTGAACATCTTACAGTTAGAATGAGTTTTGGGTTGAAACTTTTGAGTGTGAGTTGGTGTCCCCCTCTCTCTACTAGGAATCTTGTCTGGTTAGAAGGTGTCCTCTTTAGTCTCTATGGCATCTGCTACTCTAAGTCCCTGTTAGAGCCCCCTCATAGCCTCCTAGGATCCTAGCCTGGCTTAGGTCTGCAGCTTGTTACATAGATGTTCTCACCCACAATTTGTCTTTCCTTTACAGATAGAGGCTTTTTTATAACGTAGTTTTAAGTGAATCTGAACAGCTTAGAGTGGTAAGTGGATCTCACAGTGTGCCATTGCTGTTGACTGCATGGTGGTGACTGGGATAAGAATATGGCTGAGCAGCAACCAGAGAGAAAAGTTCCAAAGAAGAGCCCAGCCCCTAGTGGGCCTCCTCTGTCTTGGTTTGCCCCATCCCTCCCTCCCTCCCTTCCTTTCTTCCTTTCTTCCTTTAATGTTTTTCTGAGCTTTTCTTCCTACAGGTTACATTAAATTTCAGAAACAGATGTAGGGAGGGGCGCATGCCTTTAATTCTAGCACTCAGGAGGCAAAGACAGGCAGATCTCTGAGTCTGAGTCCAGCCTGGTCTACAGAGTAAGTTCCAGGATAACCAGGACTAGACAGAGAAACTCTGTCTTGAAAAACCAAAACAAACAAACAATTAAAGAAATAAATAATGGAAAATAGATAGATCATAGATAGATAGATAGATAGATAGATAGATAGATAGATAGATAAAATAAAAATAAGTAAATGAATCCCAGAACAATGGGATGGCTGATGAATATCATGAAACAAAGCGTAGAAACCAACTCTTTTTTTTAATTTACATGATTTAATAAAGATCTAAATGTACTACTCAATGTGAGATATTAGACTAATCCAATGAGATGTTTTAATCACTAATTGTAATTTTTTAGGAAGTACCAAGTTTTCTGGAATTCAATAATTGGTTATTATTAAGTTAAAAAGACAGATAAAATAAAAGCAATCAAAAAATGCCTTCTCATTTCTTAGGACAGTCTTGGTTTTGGGTTTTTTTTTCTTTCTTTTTTTGTAATTTTTATTTTTTTCTTTTTTACATGTGCATTTATATTATTACACATATATACAATAAACTAACTACAACAAGAAGAACCACAAAACAATCAGGAATTATGTAAGAGTTACATCCATAGTATTTTGGCAATTTGTATTTGGCAACCTTGAAGAGAACATCTGTCCTATCCAGAAACCAACTCATAAGCAAGAGCGACATTCTTAAGTAAGACCCAGTCAGTCTAACTCAACCACCTTGTTCAGTGAAAGAACCTGACTCAAAAATAATAAGGTGGAAAGTGATTGAGGAAGACACCGACAAGGATCTCTGGCCTCCAAGTGCACACACTCACATGCAGAAACACATACACAGACATATGCCATGCACAGAGAGAGACAGAGAGTGGAAATTACTGTCCTATGAGGAGGATAGTCATTATATCTTTCTTTTTTTAATATACTATATTAATTTATTCATATTACATCTTAATGGTTATCCCATCCCTTGTATCTTCCCATTCCTCCCTCCCTCCCTCCCATTTTCCCCTTACTCCCGTCCCCTATGACTGTGACTGAGGGAGACCTCCTCCCCCTGTATATGCTCAAGTCTCTTCTTGGTAACCTGCTATCCTTCCTCTGAGTGCCACCAGGCCTTCCCATCCAGGGGATGTGGTCAAATATGGGGCACCAGAGTTTGTGTGAAAGTCAGTCCCCACTCTCCACTCAACTGTGAAGAATGTCCTGTCCATTGGGTAGATCTGGGTAGGGGTTTGAAGTTTACTGCATGTATTTTTTCTGTAAGATGGACACCCTGCACTCAGATGAGCTGGCAATGAAAAGTCGGCCCACTGACAATCCCAGGCTTTCTTTCTCTCAATGGGCTTCATTCCTGATGAAAGGAATAACTGGATGAAAAGGTTTGGTTTTGTTTTGTTTTTACACTAAGTCTAACCCAAAGCTCATTCGGGAAGGCCAAGTTTGCCAGTTAATACATATAATGACTTTTCTAACTCCTGCTTTTCCTTCTGTTCTCTTCGCCCAAGGACTATCAGCAACAGCAGAGCGGATTGCACCCATGCCTGGTGTCACAACACTCTTCCTAGGCAGGTCTGAGAACCTCCTGGGTTCTATCCCCCTATCAGAAGAGGTCTGTCCTAATAGGATGCTTACAGAGGAAAGGGTGTTGGGAGCTAACCCAGGAATGACTGAGGGGACCACAGCTGCATAGGGCCTCTGTGTGCTCTGAAACGCAGTTTCATCTAAGTGGGAATGGCCAAGTCTAGAAAGCTCTATTCCATTACTCTTCAAAAGTGCAGACCTGGGATCAAAGGCTCCAGCTTGACTCTCTGTACCCACAAACAGGAAAATGTTCCCACCCCATGCCTTCATCATCACGCAAACTGTAAACCCTAGGCTCAGACTTGTCAGCAGTTATGGACATCCTTTTAGCTGGTCCTGCCAAGGCAGGCAAGGAAAAGCCACCTGACTAAAACAGGTGAATAGTACATGATCACCAGGGGAAACAAATGGCACTAAAAGCAGAGGCCGACCCTTCTGCAAGCACGAAACTCCACTCACGGAGCGCAGCCTGTCAAAGCAGATGACACCCACTTAAGGCCCCACATAAAGATCAAGAAACCAAGATTAAATCACGACTGAAAAATGGGCAAGCAGGGACCCCTGAGTCTCATAAAGAGCATGAGTGGGGCTGACAGTCCCAGCTGCCTCCAAGAAAGAGTCAGATTCTAGCTAAGTTCAAAAAGTCAACCCAGACTTTTCCCTCCGTTCCAGGAAGGCAGGCTGCAGCAGACATTAAGTGCTCACCCAGTTCCTGGCACCCGTTCTTTTTAGACAGTTCCTTGTACACAGCAGAGCTCTGATGTCCAGTGGCTTACAAGGATGCACATCAGACAGAACGCTATAAAGATCACTGGAGCATCCTGACTGCCTCTCCTGGAGCTGCCAAAACGTTTGGGGAGGGATCTGGAGTTTAAGGTGTTTGTGAGCCACCCAACATGGGTCTAGGGAACTGAACTCAGGTCCTCTGGAAAAGCAAATGCTGTAACCTATGGGCCACATCCCCAGCCCTCTCTCTTGATGCAACAGCAACAGCATTTAAGTACCATTTCTAACTACAGCCCAGGAGGAAAGACCAGAAAAAAAGTCCATCTCAAACAGGAGCTGACAACACTAAAAACAAAGGCCACCACGACTCACCACAGGCCAGAACATGTTTGTCTCTCTGAAAGCGAACATCTCGTTTAAACAGCCCTAATGCACCAGTGAGAAAACTGAGGCATGGAGGCGTGCCCCCAAAAATCAATGACAAACTCATAGGACAAGCCCTACAGGTAGCCTCCAAACTCTCTGGCCTCCCTACCAAGCTGATTCAAGTACCTCTTCTCCAAAATCCAGTTTGTCTCCCAGTATCCAAGGACAGCTCCTCAAACACCCCAGCCAGCTACTAACCCTTATTGACATCTGAAAAATCCCTCACTCTCAAGGTTTTTTTTTCAGACGTGTGGGAAGAGTGTCACCACATCTGGGAACACAATGCCCAATCCCTGATCTCCTTGCCTGCAGCGCCCCCTACTGGCATCTTTAAGAAGCCTGTCACCCTTCTTCCTCTGCCGGTGAAAAGCCAGGGATAAAGTCTTTCTATTCACTGTGAAGACCTCTGCGCATCTGCTGAATGCATCCTTCACATGGGGATTACCGAAAACGGGACAACTCTCACTCCACACCATCTAACCGGACCCTGTTGTCAACACCACAGACGTTCATCTTTAAGTGATCTGCCCCTGTCCTTACCAACCCTCGTTCCTTTGTAGCCTGTCTCTCTTTGATGCAATCGATCCGTTTCTTCTCTTTTAAACCTGTCTTTGATCAATTCTATGAAATATGGTGTCACCTATCTTGTTTATGATGGACAGTTTCATCCTACTTAAAAGATACTATGCTAGTATACTTAAGGTTAGTGGCTTGTGGCGTGTAACATACTGTTAGTGGGACCTTGAAAACAAATGATAGAACATTCTGTGTTGTCTAAATACACTGAACCCTAAAAATCAAGCCTATGAAAATTTGAGTTGGCAAGTCTTTTTTTAAAGAGACATTGGGGTCAGTAGGCTTGGAGAAACAAGGAGAAGACCCAGGAGAGTATTTTTCCAATATTGAAAGGAATTTGTTGTGTTCATGGATGTTTTATATAAAGAAACACAGGTATAGAGGCAGAGAATTTGCACAAAATGCTGCTATTCTTTGTTAAAATCCTCCAAGGGGAAAAAACCACAGCACAGGAGCTGTGGGGCAGGGAGGGGTTGGGGAAGGTGTGAATGAGAGACTATCAGTCCAGGTCCTGAGAGCTGTTGTCTTTGGCAGGATAGTTACTCTCAGCAGAGCATAGGATGTGACTGTCCTAAGTCCAGCATTCTTCCGGGGCTCTTTGCTGTCAAAGCCACCCACCCTTCCCCAAGTAGCTGTGCCCTTGCAAGGCGTCTTGACATTATCCTTCGCAGCAGGGCTCTTTTGTTGCCGGCTGTTAAAACTGAAACCTTTTATAGTATACATAAGCCAGAGGTGACACAATTAAATGAAACTATTTGTCATATAAAATTTACATCAGCAGGAATTAAACGTCAAATAACTTAAGATTGACAGCCTCCACTGAGTCATAAAGACTTTAAATTAGTCCGATGAAGGGTATTCACACGCAGTGCCTAATACACTCCACTCTGCCTCAGACTTAGTCTCCCAAAGTGCCAAAAGTCGAATCCAAATGATGAGATCACTGAAATATTCTCTCTCTCTCTCTCTCTCTCTCTCTCTCTCTCTCTCTCTCTCTCTCTCTCTCTCACACACACACACACACACACACACACACACACAGTGGAGATTAAGAAGTTACCCATTACACACTTTGAAGCTTTCACATCACAATGTAGAACACTAACAAAGTAGAGACCAGAATTCTGTCTTTGATGACTGACAGTCAGGACACTTGAGTTCAGTTCTCAGGTGGCTCACAACCTGCATCTCCAGCACCAGGAAGCGTCAATGCCTCCCTCCGGCTTCTGCCAGCACTTCAGGTAGTACACAGACATACGTGGAGGCAAAAGACCCATTCACATAAAAACAAATAAAAGTTTTACCTAATATATTTTTTTAAAGGATCATTCTGTGTCAATGTTCATTGTATGACCTGAGGCCAAACCAAACCACATCTCTTTGAAGACATGTTATTTTTAATACTGTACATATGTGTGTATGCATGTGCAACTATGTGCATGTGCGAGTGCCAGTGTCCGTGGAGTCCAGGAAAGGGTGTTAGTTAGATCTGCTGGAGCTGAAGTTACAGGGGTGTACGAGCCTCCTAAAGTGGGTCCTGGGAAATGAGCTCAGTTCCTCTTCAAGAGCAGTATGTGCTCTGAGGACTTCTGAGACATCTCTCCAGCCCAACTGTACCTCCTCTTGACAGACAACAGCACACACACTCCCTAACACCTCCATGCAGTGCTTGTCTTAATTGAGCTTATTTCTAAAACAAGTTTGAATTTACAGGGGAAAAAACAAATGGAATTAACAAATAATCCCTGCTTGCCCTCTCTTCTTCCATCCACTCTCTTGTTTACTCCTTTGATTTCCAATTTGCGTACGTGTGGTCCATAACTTACAACTGATGAACTGGCATGATCACACTGTTGTTATCTGCAGCCCTCAGTTCACAGTGGTAGTCACTCTTGTCACTCCTAGTATTGTATTATTCTGTGAGTTTTGACAAATGTCTAATGCCATGTAACTATCATTACACTTGTTTCCTGGCCTTAAAAAAAATCCAGTTTTGGCTAGAGTAAGTTTAATGATTAAGGAAAATAATGGGGTGATTTTGATCTTTAGAAAAAATCTAAAGGTTAGTTTGTAGCAGCAATTCATTTTATCTTTTCATTTATTCAAAATAAGATTAAGTTCTGGTGACACAGGGTGAAGAGGACACTGTTCATATGCTATAGGCACTGGGAAATATGCGCACCAATGACATCTATGGCTTCAGGCGATCTTCACAGTAAATTACCTAAGTCGAGGATGGGCAATCAGTGCTCAGCTAAGTTCCTTAATGGAAATGATGAGGCTAAGTGTGTGTGTGTGTGTGTGAGAGAGAGAGAGAGAGAGAGAGAGAAAGAGAGAGAGAGAGAGAGAGAGAGAGAGAGAGAGAGAGAGAGAGAGAGAGCACATAGAGGCTGCGAGAAGATAACCTGGTAAAAAAATAAACCCTGTCCAAGAGGACCGAACCTTAAAAAGGAAAGCCAAGAAAGCTTTCTAGAGTATGAACAGAGATCGCCAAAGGTGACAAGAAGAGACTGTTATAGAGATCACAAGCAACATAAAACAAAAGACATAATGGGAATTAAGTGAGAAGGGAGCTTCACAGAGAACAGTGCGGTTAACAGTGGTGAATAACACAAGGAAGTCAGACGTGATAAAGGCTGGAGAGAGTCCATTAGGTTTGACTTCTGTAGGTCATAGGTGATCCTCTTAGAGTAGTGTCAGTCGCGTGGAAGGGCGGAAGGTAGGCTGCAGAGTGATGAAGAACAAATAAATGACATCAACATAAGACAGCATGTGAGGACTATGTCTTTGAAGAATGGGCCGTAAAGGAAAGAGAAAAATCAAAAGTGACATAGGACAGAGGGAGGGAGGGTTGCTTTTTAAGATGGGATATCTGAGACTGTCTATCCACCATAGGAAAATATCCACTGTGTAAGCAGTAGCTAAAGGAAGGGAAATCTGGCAGAGCAATGTCTTGAGGAATGGAGGAGAGACAGAAAGCTGAGAGCCTAGGGAAGTGGACATTACTTTGTATGTGTAAGAGTGCTGGGGAGTCAGGCCTCCATGTGAGAACCCTGCTGGAGGGTGCTGTTGACAAAGCTTGGAAAAGATGTCCATCCCTTGGAATACAGACCCATTCCCACACACACACACCTTTTAGGGGAGGCTTGAGACAGGGTTTCTCTGTGTAGCCTTGGCTGTCCTGGACTCACTTTGTAGACCAGGCTGGCCTCAAGCTCACAGCCATCGGCCTGCCTCTGCCTCCCCACGTGCTGGGGTTACAGGCGTGCACCACCATGCCTGGCTCCATCTATCCCTTTCTGTCCCCCAAGAAAGAGCTCCTGGACAGTGAGAAGAGGATAGTGCAAAGAAAGGCTTGTGTGTACAGCACACTACGTATCACACATCATCGTGTTGGATCTAGCTTAGAGCACAGGGAAGATCTGAAAACACAAAGCAGGAACAAAAGGAAAACATTTATACGACCTGCAGACACCCTCGCTCACACCTGCCCTAATGTGCATGTGTGAGGATTAGAAGCAAGCAACTGCATATGAGAAAGAACATGTGGTGTCTGTTATTCTCAGTCTGAGTTGCATCACTTAATGTAATCATCTTGAGTTCCGTTCATTTTCTTTCAAATTTCGTCATTTCTGTTTTCTTCACAGGTGAATAAAACTCTACTATTCTTATCTGTACCACGTTTTCCACATCCAATCCGGCTGCTGGCAGGCAGGCATCTAGAGAGACTCCGTTTCCATGTCACTGTGAATAGAGCAGGAGTGCGCTGGATGCACACGAACCTCTGCAGTACATATGCCTGAGAGTAGCACAGCTGGTTCATGTGGCAGTTCTAATTTTAGTTTTTGGTTTTTTGTGGTTTAGTTTTTTGAGAAGTCCACAGTGATTTCCATAATGGCTGCAACACTGTACACACACCCCCAGAAGCCAACGATGGTTGCTCTCCCTGTGTTTTTGCTCGGTGTTCAATACAACTCATTTGCTTGACGGAAATCTTTCTGACCAGTGTGAGCTGAAATCTCAAAAGCAGTTTTAATTTATATTTTTCTGATGACTAAGGACACTGAACAGTATTTGTTATCCATTTGTGTTTCTTCTTTCAGGAAGTATCAGAGGCAGGTCAACCAAAATGATGTGTGAGAAGGCCACGGGGTAACGTGCTGCTACTTCCTGTGCTGGTGGTTCTCAGCCTTCCTACTACTGTGACCCTCTAATACAGTTCCTCGTGTTGTACTGACCCCCAACCATAACATTAATTGTTCTGCTACTTTGTAACTGTAATTTTGCTACTGTTCTGTATTGTAAAATAATATGTTTCGGATGATCTTAAGTATGAACCCCTGTGCACGGGTCATTCGGCCCACAAAGGAGTCGAAACCTACAGATTGAGAACCACTGTCCCATGCTGATTTTTTAAATTACCCTTGAAAAGTAAAGTGCTGTTCTTTAAAAACATGGGAATCAGAAATCTAAGACTCAGAGAAGCTTTGGGCTCAACAACAGCTTTGGGCTTTACCAAGGACTAAGAATGTTGGTGCACATAATGACCTCAGTTCTGAGGGGTGGGGTGGGGTGGAGGGATAACTCCATGATCAAGAGCCCATGCTGGCCTAACAGAAGTCCCAGGTTCTGCTCCCAACTCCAACAACTATCAATAACTCTAGGACAGGAGGATCTGAGACCCTCTCTGGCCTCTCTGCACCCACTAGGCATCCACATGGTGTGTGTGTGTGTGTGTGTGTGTGTGCGTGTGTGTGTGTGTGTGTGTGTGTGTGTGTGTGTGCACATTCATGTGCGCATGTGCACCAGTAAATAACCATGCACATGAATACAAATATTGTTTTAATTGCCTTAGTTTTAATCACCATCTGGCAGCATCGACTTTGGAATCAACATCAGGCCACTACACATCCTTGTCAGGCACCAAAAGTCTGTTCAGTGATGACCTTCAGGCTGTGGGACACTGTCAGACAAAATATAGCAAGGTGGTATTTTGACCTGTTTCCCAGGGCTTATTTTATGTCACTGTCATTTTTGCTGTTCTCTTTGGTGCCATCAATATCATTATTTTCATCCTTCCAAAAGTAAACACAGAGATTAGCTCAAAAGAGGCAAAATATAAGACAAAGTTGTATTTGTAAGTCTATTGCATGTGCAAACACACAGAGAGAAAAATGGCAGAGAAGTGAAATGCAAGAGGCAGGTGCATGATGAGAAGTTATATTATCACTCAAAAATCTTGACTTATAGCCAAAAAAGTACAACCTAACAGAAAAGGCTTACTATCCCTCGATAAATAATGTATTAGAGGAAAAGAAAACATGATAGGTCAGAGCTGGGTAGGTCTTAAGCCAGAGTTTCGGAGGTTTAGTCAGCTAGAGCAAAGGCTGACCCTCTGGAAAGAGAGGATTGCAGTGGGCTGGGTACAGTAATCACACCCCTGATGCACCAGTGACCCACAGACTGAAAGACTCTGCATTCCAGCATTGTCCATCCCTCATGGCACAGTCTGGAAACAAATGCTTGGCCATGGAGTCACAGAGAATTTAGTCCAGGGAACAGTCCCCCCCACCCCCCGCGCCTCCCTCTCAAGTAATCCACACACAGTATAATCCTTTCTTCTTCCGAAAGATTGTGGAAATGTCTTTTTAAAAGATATTTTGCAACAGGAGACAATTCCCTAGCAGTTGGGGGCCAAATAGTGGGTAAAGTGTGTGCCCAATAAGCTTCTTTGCTCTGTGATAATTAATATAAGTAAGGCCCACTCTGAGGAGGAAATTCAAAAAGTGGACAGAGTTGTATAAGAGCAAATGAGGAGTCAACCTGGGGCCACGTAAGAGAATGGGGCATCATGGAGAATGAAGCTAAAGTTGGAAACCACACTGCACAGTCTTAAGTGTTTCTCCTCCCTACAGCACACGGCGATCTGGGAACAAGAACCGAGAGGCAAGTGGCCAAATGGATCCCCAAGACGGAAGTGTATAGAAAAGTCAGCAAAATCCCTAAGAGATACAAAAAATAATAATAATAAATAAAATAAAATAAAATAAACCTGATGTGATCATGACAAAGGAATGATCAAGGTATATTCTACGGCCCAGGAAAGACAGAGTAACTGTAACGGAAGTAACAGCAAAGAGAGCAGGAAGTGAGTTTTGTGAAAGGAAAAGAAGGGAGGAAGGCTGGAGGGACAAGGGTTTTTCCTGGGCAGTAGGTGAGGTTGTGTATAATAGTTAAGCTATGGATCAGTCCTGGCCTGGAGGAGACTTCAGAGAAGAGGGAAGGTAGTATTTCTTCGTTTCCATTTTTTTGTGTCTTTTCTTGCAGAACAGTTCTCTGGGTGGCCTTGAGTCAACCCAACTCTCCCTTGTTATAGGTCTCTAACTGTGGAATGTACGGGGGCTAGAACCAGCCATCCAAGCTTGGGTTCTGCTGCAGCCTCTTTAGAAACAGCATCCTAAACTATTAAGGCCTGTTATTTTTCCAGGAGAAAGGCCTACAGTGGGATGCTTTCTGCATTCCTTTGGCTGCAAGCTAAGTGGCCTTGAAGGCAAGTCTACCTACCCTAAGGTAGCCTTCCAGGGCCGTGTGAGGTGCGCCTGCAGTGCCTGCCAGGTTTCTGTGGCTCCTTGCTGCCTATCTGTAAGTAATAAGTCCAGTTCAGATAACTTGGGTGAGAGTGTCCTGTCTCCCTAGACAAAGACAAGTTGATAAGCCGTGGCAGTGAGCCCTCTTCACATTCTTCACTGTCTTTTTCCAAATGTCAGGGGCTGGAATTACACGCTATGACCCTCTGTTGTATCGATCTGCCCACAGGCAGGACAATAAAGATGAGCATTTGGAAGGGACGCCATGGAAGGGATCCCTGCAAAAAGATCTCAAGGTTCCCATCACCTAAATGTGAAACCGCCCAACTCAAAAGATGCATCATGTTCTGTCACCCACAGGCCCAGTTTGGTGCTGGATACCCAGGAAATGCTCAATGAAATTGTATTGCTGGAGTGAACAAAATAATCTGAATCTTCTGGGTTTGCAGAAGCTGAAGCTAACTCACAGGAATCTGCATGCCGCACACATTTTAATCGGAAGGAACTTCCCTCCTGTTCCCTCATCTGCTTCAGAGTGCAGAGTCCTGAATGAGTGAAAGGGTTGAGCTGATGCTGCCCCTGTGGCTGGCTGTGAACAGGCACATCACTAGCACTGCAGAGGCACTTTCCTTCCCCACTAGACTGCACAGCAGTTGGTAACAATAAATATTGCTAAAAGAACAGAAATCCCATCGATACCTCCCAAGCTGACAAGGCCTTGATTGGTGTGTGGTAATGCTGGGCTCCTGACTCCCTCGTCATTAATTACACATCAATGACATATTTGGCTGTGACAGAGAGTGAAGGGAGGTGCATCTTAACGACCTTGGCACGCCTGGCCCTGGGGGCTCTGGGAGCCTGTGTAGGGACAATTATGAATACTAAAACTGCACCGGGCTCCTCCAGAATGACAGAACAAATGAGATCTCTGCTCCAGGGGAAGGAAATTGCTGATGCTGTATATTCATTTGCTGTGCTTAGAGGGAGAGTCAGGGGGTGGGTAACACAGCTGTCTCAAACAGTAAAGAGTTGTGTTTATTGGTATAGCATCACCATCAACACCATCATCATCTTTATAACTTTTAAAACATGGCATATACTTATACAATATCTTATGTAAAATCATCTCTATTAAGGTGCTAATATTTGTTTGTCACATACAGTGCCTAAGTCCAGTATCACGCACATTGCAGACATTCCACAAATATTTAGTAAATGAACGAATACAAGAGTGATGAAATTTAGTCAGTATCTCGAGTGAGAAAATGAAATAGAAGAACGTCTTAGGGACTTGCTCAGAATCACTCAGCTGGTAACAGAGCATCCGAGGTCAGTGCCAGAGCTTGTGCTGCAGGCCCATGTTCTGTGCCCTGTACTCATTCCTGAGCTTCTGGGCAGAGTGTGTATGAACTAAGTGTTAAGAACACACTTGTCCGCTGGGCGGCAGTAGCGCACGCCTTTAATCCCAGTACTTGGGAGGCAGAGGCAGGCCGATCTCTGTGAGTTCGAGACCAGCTTGATCTACAAAGTAAGTCCAGGACACCCAAGCCTACACAAAGAGACTCTGTCTCAAAAAACAAACTAATAATAATAATAATAATAATAATAATAATAATAATAATAATAATAATAGCAATACCTGTTATTATGTGAACAAATGTCTATTCACCACAGATAGAGGACCGACATCAACCCAAACAAACAATACCACCCCAGTGGAGCTTAATGAGCCAGTGAGTTTATTGCGTTTATTTAGGGTCTGTGAAAGAGGCATTGCTTCTAGGAGAATGAATGACTCAGCATTGCTATCGAAAAGCCCGTCCAAGCATGAGTGACAACTCAAGGCTGGCAAAGCTCTATCTCTTGAGCTTCCTGCAAACTTGCAGACAGATTAGCTGATCAGCTGCCTCTCTCCCTGCAAAGTGTTACTGCTTATGTAACCTCGAGGAAGAGCCTTGTGAATCTTGTAGGTTTTGAGATCTTACTAAGACTTGAAAGCCTTGAAAATTACTTGCTGAGTCTTAAGGAGCCTCCCTCTAAGAGGGAATGTTCCAGCTAGGAGTAAATATCTACACAACACAGGTGTTAAGAGTACATATGTCACAATGCCTGCTCAGTGACCACCCCACATCGTTGTCAGTGGTACATTCTCTGGAGTTTTTGTTCTACCCTTGATCTTTGCAAATAGATCAGAAACTTCTTGCTGGCTAGGAAAGATGGGTCCTTGTCTCTTTAGGATGACTATTCATCATAGAGTTCCTTTCCAAATCCTCCAGCAGCATCCAAGCTATGAAGTTCCCACAGAGCATTACAGGCATAGCATTCACACGAACTTCCTGCTGATGCTCTCCTTAGCCTAGGATTCACCTTTCTATAGTTCTATAGTTCTTCCTAGTTCATGAATTCCACGTTCTCTGAATTCCTTATCTGCCATCAACGGTTTTGCTCTTCAACACTCCCAAATAGGGTCTATACTTAGCATACATAAAAACCCATAAAATTGGCATTGCTAGTCTGCAGTTTGCTTCCCACCTAGGCCCTCATGAACTGTAACTGTGATGTAAAAGACCTGTACAACATCAAAGCAGTCAGCATTCCGTCACAACATTCGTGAGCCCCCACTCCTTCCTAAAAAGTGATTCATGGTTAATGGCATTTGAAGGAAGAGACTCAAATATGCTGAAACCTACACTTTGTAGTCATCTTCATGTCATACCACCAAGAAAATGTCTGGGAAGCATTCAAAGCCTTAGAGTCGATGGTCTCCATTTGCCTTTATTCTATCCGTAATGTCATTGAGCCCAGTTGCATGCTTTTCTAGATATGAATTTCCCCAAACACAACTTCTATTTTAATGGACCATGAGTTCCTAGACAAAACTCAGAATTGTTCTCTTTGGTATCTCAAACTCTACCATTAGAAGTTTACTCCTATGAGTCTTGAAGAGTCATCTACAAATTATACAAATTATACAAAAGGATTGGTGACATTTCCTCTCTCTCTCTCTCTCTCTCTCTCTCTCTCTCTCTGTGTGTGTGTGGGGGGGGGGGATGAGAGAGAGACAGAGACAGAGAGAGATGGACAGAGAGACAGAGAGACAGAGACAAAGAGAGAGAGAGAGATGCATATGCATGCATATACACAGGCTTGTGGAATGCAGAGGCCTATATTGAATGTCTTCCTCAATCACTTCTCCACCTTTATTTTTATGAGACAAGGTCTCTCACCCAACCTGGATCTCACTGATCAGCTAGACTGGCTGACCACTGACCCCCAAAGATCCTCCTGATGCTAAGATTGCAGACATATACTTCTGCACCCAGGTTTCTACAGGGGTGCTAGGGACAGAGCTCAGGTCCTCATTCATGTGGGACAAAGTCTCTCACTGAAAAAACAGTCTCCTCAGTCCTCTATTTCTTTTTTCCTTGAAGGATTTAAGTCTGGACTGTGAGGACATTACTCAGACTGTTCAAACGGTAGATGCTCAAGGTAGAAGGAAAGGCTAGGAGCAGAGAGACCAGACATGGTGACTAAGCTGGAAGAAAGATTCCATACACCATTTTGTAAGCCCTGATTTCTAATTCTTTAACTTTTCTATCTTTCTCTAAATAAGCCTGCCTTCACAAAGATTATTCCAAAACACATTTTGTCACATTCAGGCAAAAGATTGATTTTAAGTGTTATTCACAAAACTAGAAACAGCTCTATGTTTTTAATACTATTATATGCTGATTCACTGGTTGTCTAAATGACAGTTTTTTAAATAATTTCTTGTATATCAATACATATAAAGAATCACTATGTCTTGAAGACATAAATAAAAAATGATCAAGAAGGGTAGGAATGCTCCATAGACAAAACTGTGGAAGATACATATCACTGAGGGAGGTTTATAATCTCCCCTGCCTTGTTAAAAACAAAGATTTATAAAATAAGACCTAAGACATAACACACAGAGTAAATTCTTAGTTCATTTTATGTCCAGATACAAAGCTTTGTTTTTTCTTCTAAAACTTCTCTCTTTGGCTCTGTCTCTTTTTTAATGCTTATTCCATTTTTTTAAGCAGATAAAATCATTTAACATATATTTAATGTCATAGTTTCACATCTGTTTCTGAAATAAAAACAATTAATGGGAAAGGGGTGGAGCTGCTTTTGCTCACAATTCCTTGTTACTACTCATAGTAGTCAAGTAGTTTCTTGTATTGCACGGGTATAAGCCTGAGCATCCGTATGTGTACCACTTGCAGGAGCGAATGGAGATCAGAAGGGGAGTTATATGCCCTAGAACTAGAGTTAAAGACAGTTGAGAGACACGCTGTGGATGGCTGGGATCTGATCACAGGTCCTCAGCAAGAGCCGCTAGTGTTCTCCTTAACTGCTGAGCCAACTCTCCCGGCCCTTTAGTCCTGTCTCAGTGAAGACTTTTGTGACTTATTATTGAATAAGAGTTTTGCTACAGTGAGTAAGATGAAATTTGTGTCCTACATTCTCCACCTTCTAAGCAATTTTAACTGATCATTTAACTTGGATAGCAAAAACAAGAAGAGGAGGAGAAGGAGGAAGAGGAGGAGGGGGGGGATGAGGGGCAAGGGGAAGGGGAAAGGGAGGAGGAGGAGGAAGAAGCCATCCGTTCTGTTACAATTTGACATATGCCTTCCTAAAACAATCATCACACTATGAAGCAAATGTGTAATAAAAATTTACAAGGCTTGAGGAGAAAAGGAGACTAGGGATATGACATTTGAAATGATGTAGGTGACATAATCAAGAGACAAGGACCATCTCAAGTTGGCAACAGATTTGCACAAGTTAAACTGCTATGAAATTCATGTTTACTGCAGTAAACTGGACTCTTTACCATGAGAAAGACCTGAGTTTGCCTGTGACCTTGAGTATTGGAAAGAGCGCATAGCCTGGAGGTTGTCTGAAATCAGACTGAATGCTGAAAGACCAGATGTGGGTGGGCATGGCTTTTAGCAAGCCTGGTGAGCTGAGGGAGCCACTTTATGTTTTCTCTGCAACTCAATAAAGCAGAATGTGGTTTCTGCATCCATTTCCTCGCCAACCATGCATAAGCCAATTCAAAAGACTCCACATCATGCTCAAATTTCCCCCTAAGATTTCAATCTTATAGGAACCAATTGGTGTTTTCTGAACAAGCCTTGTAGCCAAACTGACTGTATGCAGAATTTTTAGGTTCTTATCTCTGTTCACCTTACCCTCTATCCCATCTG